>NC_035445.2:109493678-109798678 GCF_002127325.2 Helianthus annuus | reverse complement strand
GCTTTTTTAGTTAGTTTTTTGAGTGTTTCTCATTTAAACTAGTTTTCTCATGACCCATCCCCTGTATGTATGTAGATATATATTTATATATATATATATATATATATATATATATATATATATATATATATATATATATATGTATGTGTATAAACGTATATGGGGGAAGGTTAGTGTAAAAAGGACATTTTTTTTTATACAAAGTGTAAGAAATCTATGTAAGCATGGTGTTTTTAATTTTAGATACAGTGTTTTATATTCTTTTGAAATGGCATAATATAGAAAAACAACAAGTTATCCTAACTTGTGAAGACATTTTCACTAGAGCTTTATGGCAAGCTGTAAGGACTTTTAATGTTACTATGTATGAAAGATACTTAAAATAATTGAGTAAAGATGCACTTGCTGGCGCTGCCCCCGACCCTACCCAGGGTGGAGGCTGCGAGGCCAGCTAACATTGGTATCAGTGTTTATTAAATTTGCAGCGGAATAAATCATCAGAATCGTAGTTAGAAAATAATTTCAGAGTTTGTAAAACACCAAAATTTTTAATATAAAACAAATGGGCTAAAACCCATATCCCATTCAAATGTTTTTATAGGGATAAACCCTAATCGCTGAAAACATAAATTTCTTCTTTTATTCAGTTAATCATAGCCACTTTATTTAAACCTTCAGTGCTCCATAGTGGGCTTCTATTACTTTCACAGTAAGTTACTTGAAACGCGTTTGAAAACATTTTATCCACAAGAAATACTGGCAAGTTCATTCCATTTTATAAAAAGACACATTGTTATATTTTACAGTATCAAGAGTGATTACAATGTTTATATCTCTCGATTACTCAACACATGTATTGCGACTAAGGCCAATCCCCTGTGCTCGTGGTCATATTACTATTGGCTAACTCGTTGTCCAATAGTAACAAGTAATGTATACAAAACCCCACATACCGACAGTAATATCATAATACAAAGACTTAATCACTGTAAGTATAATTGATAAAAACATTTAGGGTTTTGCAAAGCATTTGGTAAAAAGAATGAATGTCTCACAATATTGTGAGAAAAAAGAGAATGACTCACTTTGTAAACTTAACGTTTAACTAAGCACCTCCTTGTAATATTTCCTTATATTATTCATGAGTTCCTAATAAAATATACAATGCACACGTGCTAGTATAATAACCCAATTCAACTTTATCGATACATCAAGAGATCAAAACCCCAACGTAGTTTACAAAGTGTAGCCTGATGCGCGTGTGGTGTGTTATATTTATATGTATATTTTTAGCCATTTTTAACCACTTTAGTCAAGTTTTAAATTTATAAAACACGATATTTACTACCACCAAACACACATACGGGCAAGTGCACCCATCGTGAGCATAGTATAGTGTTGGTAAGATACCGAGGTCGTCCAAGGACACAAGAACTTTTAAAACCGGTTTATCCTCAACGTCTAATCAAATCAAAAGTTTAGAAAAAGGTTTTAAACTAGAAACTAAAAAGCAAAAAAAAATGCTGAAAATAAAAATAAAATAAAAACAGATAGACAAGATCAATCACTTGGATCCGACTCACCTTTAGTGTAACCTTTGATTATTTCCGCAATTTTGCACTTTTTATGAGATTATCTTTGTTATTGTAGTAGGCCCCTCTATTGAAGGTGACATTACCCTCAACCTAGTAGTTTGAGTTAGCAAGGATACAATCCTAGAGGGTTGGATTATTGAAAGATAATTAATTAAGTTATTAATGCGTAATGTGGTAGGCCCCTCTTTTGAAGGTGACGTTACTCTCGGCTAAGTAGTTTGAGTCAGTAGGGATACAATCCTAAGTAGCCGGGTTAATATATTAATAGTAGTTTACATATGAGGGGATCAAGAAATTCGGACCCCCGCCATCAAATACCAGTGGGTATTGAAGGAGAACCTACTAAGCTTGACCCAGGTCCTTGCAAGATCTATACACTGACCAAGGCAAGACTCTTACCAAACCATTTCCTTAACTCCCGACCAGGTAGCCAACATATCTCCATATAGACCGTGGAGATATGAATGGTGTAAATCTTTTATTTTAAATAGACAGTAAAATAACGCCAAGACACCACGGACAAATGATAAGGAAGACTCACCTTCAACATAAGAAACTAGTTATTAAAGTCATTAATACATAACCAAATAAAGTGCGAAAAGAATAAAAATAAAAAGTATTACACTAAATGCTTGTCTTCACCAAGTGATGTAAGAGACTTGGGCAAACATTGCCTTTGATTGTCAAGAACTCTTACGATCAATCTTGGATCCCGAGACTACTACACACACTCTATGATGGATGATGGATGATGGTGGTGGATGATGGTGTTGTGGTGGTGGTGGAGTGTGGGTGAAGTGTGAGAGAGGTGGTTTGCCAAGGGATGATTTGCAAGTGAGCCAAGCACCCCTATTTATAGCCTGCACAGAAGCCCGGACACGGCCCCGTGTCCAACCATCTTCTCTTTCTTTATTAGTTGTAATTTGTCTGCATTAGTTGACCACGCCCACGTGTCCGCTGGGCACGACCCCGTGTGCAAAAGCGTATCTTTACTATCAAGATTTCCCTAGATTCTGCGAATCTTAGAGTTGACCACGGCCCCGTGTCCCCTGGGCACGACCCCGTGGTGGGTGATAGAAGCTTCTACAACTTTGTCTTTTCTGCAGACACTTGGGCACGCCCCCGTGTTCAGTGAACACGAGGCATGTTCAGCCTTCTGTACTCTCGTTTTTGCTTAGGAGGATGCTGTTGAGGGGTCAGGCATGCCACGTTTATTACTTTTCTTGTATTTATGTTAGATTTAGCTGCCTTTTTGCTTCTTTTGTTCATTTGAGCTCATTTAATCCTGAAAATACAAAAGGAAGACAAAAACACACTTTTTCCAACATTAGTACTAAAAAAAGGTTAGTTTTATGACACAATTGATGTAATTTATATGTTGCACTTTACACACATCAAATACCCCCACACTTGAATCTTTGCTTGTCCTCAAGCAAAACTCTTTATAATGTGGCTTTACACTCCCAAATGGAATGGGTTGAAGAGAAGGTTTTTGGGCTTGTCATAGTTTGTCAGGATTCCAAGTTTTTTTATTAGGTTTTATTTTTATTTTATTTACAATCCTATTCGTCATGATTTATTTAGAACATTACATAAGATAAATTACTTATTTGGGCATAACATGCCTCTTTAAAATTCCATTTATATACAAGTTCACATACCTCACGGGAGATCACTCAACACTCGGCCGAAGATGTATTTTTGTGAAACAATCGAGAGCGGCATGGAACTTACTTCTACCATATGCTTGCCAAGCAATCAATCCTCCTCCTTTTTTACTATAAACCTTTGTAAATATCAAGAGTACTTTGGTGAAGGGTTAGGCTTGGGTTAAAGGTAGGTGGTTGGGTTA
The DNA here is from genome assembly GCF_002127325.2 of Helianthus annuus. Taxonomy (NCBI): domain Eukaryota; kingdom Viridiplantae; phylum Streptophyta; class Magnoliopsida; order Asterales; family Asteraceae; genus Helianthus; species Helianthus annuus. The sequence continues at coordinate 109,795,231 of NC_035445.2, read as the reverse complement.
ATGGTTAGTAGAAAAGGGCGAAAGGCGTAAAAAGCATCGGTTTTCGCAAGACCTTTATTTTCTTCATAACGTTTTATTTTAATGAAGCAATTCTTTAAACAAAGTTCTTTTTTGATGAACTTGTTTGTTTTATTTCTTGGCTTCATCATCATTTTTTTTGATGAGGAATGTCATGTGAAATACCAAGCTTTTTACTAAAATAAAGGGTTTAAAATGAAAAAGGGTTTTGGTGGGTAAAAGGGTGTTTGTTTTGTGGGTTAAGAAATGAAAAGGTTTAGGGTCAAAGTGGTTAACTAGGGGGATTTTTGGGTAGGTGGTAAAAAAAAAAGAAAAATAATGGTGTAGAAATAAAAAGAGTTAGTCCTAATGCCTCCATCATTTACTTACTCGGGTTTAAGTTGGTAAGGACCGGAAATGAATCATCGTGGCAAGTTCTAGAGTTGTAAGACACCAAGGGGCTATTCACACAAGAAACGAAAAATTAGCATTATGTATTTGTATGCTCAATAAAGGCTCAAAACTCAATTTTTGTGGGAATGGGTTTTTATTTGATCAAGTATATATAATCAAATTTTAACTAGATTTGTCATGCCGTTTCATAATTTTCTTATGTTGGTTCTTTTTATCACGACGCTATCTGTTGTAAATTTGTAAAAATTTAACCTTTTTAAAACTTGTAGTTCCCAAATTGAACCGAGACAAGTAAAAAAATGAAAAATTTTTTGAAAAAAATTTGGGGTGATTAGCGGTTCCAATAGAGTTTTGTATAAGGCTTGTGATTAGGACTTGCAAAATTCAAGGTTTTAGCATCCCCCCACACTTAAATTACACATTGTCCTCAATGTGTCCCAAAAATAAGTTTTTAGGTTGATTGAATGTGTAAAAGTGTGTTTAAAACAAAATTTAATGTTACTAGGCGTCTGGAGACGGGCCCGTGTTGGATGAACACGACCCCGTGGTCATACTACCAGGTAACGAGGACTTACAGAAGGTGGACACAGGGGCGTGTCGGCTGGGCACGACCCCCGGTCTGGCAAAAATCTGCATAATTTAGACAAACAGCAGGTCTGGGTCGATGGGCACGGGGGCGTGTCGGCTGGACACGACCCCGTCAGACAATCTGCAAGGGTGTAAAACAGGTTTCTAGCTTCGGTTTTGCTGTCCCGGCTTTGGTGGCACTAATGTTTAGTGCTCTAAGCCTCGTATGTATCTGTTTTATCAATAAATACTACACCAAACCATAACCATCCTAAATTACCATTGTTTAAACATACATACCACAAAGTTAAAGTAAAGAAAATGCAGAAAAGTAAAAAGTGTTAGAGGAAAGTAAATTGTTCAACACACGGCACGCAGGCCGGAAATTGTTCATGAGATAAGGGGGGTTAACCTGTGATACCTCCAACCAGCTGATCCTACCTCCACTCCTCCCGCTTAGTCCATATCCTCGTCTTCATTGTCATCGTCTCCTCCGTGCCCCGCCATGTACTCCCGGATGTTCCTAATGTCATCCAGTATGTCAGATATGTTTCTCTCTATTGCTCCGACCCGGGTGTACGTGTTGCTGGCTAAGTTGTAGGTGTTCCTGGTCCACATGAGGTTTTCCTGCAACAAATCATGTAAATGTTGAAAATTAGGAAAACCGCCTCCTTGAGAGGAGGATTGACCCGGATAACCCTAGGGCTGGTAGTGGTAAAGAGGAGGAGGACGAATGTGAGGTGCGTGTAAGACGAGTGCCTCTTGTGGGTTCCATGCATGCCCCTGGACTCTTTGGAAGCTAACTGTCCCGTCTTCTGCTTCATAAATCAGGTTCATGGAGCGGTAGATGGCCATGTCCACTCTTCCCGACCATGGGCTCTTTTGGAAAGACCTGGGAATGTTCACGAAATGTTTGAAGAGACGGTATATCCATCCCCCAAAGAAGATAGGAGTCGGGGGAGTGGCAAGCTGGTTCCAATGCATGTTTCTGAGCAGGAGGTACATAACATCAAGGTTTGTGCGTGTATGGATGCAATGAAGGACCACCAGATCTCGTAACCCTACAACGCCACTGCTATCATGCCTCTGGCTAAAAGAGGAAGTTAGAACCCTATGTATGTAACGGTAAAGAGGGTCCCTCAACTTAGTGCTCTTAGTGTTGCTTGGATTGTAGTTGCCTTCTCCTATTTGCGCCCAGGTAGCCTGGCGTTCGTTTTCTGGTATTTCACGTAAACCCCCGGTGTTTTCTTCATCACCCGCATCTTCCTCTGCATACAACCCAACTATAGCCCCAAATTGTGCTATCGAGATTGAGTACACAGTCCCCCCACATCGGAATTCTACCCCATCATTATCAAATGGGTCGGCTCTTGTTTTAAACGCGAATGTGCTGTAGAATTCTAGGTTATATTCATGGACTGAGCGAAGTCGAGTGCACAGGGCGGCTCTTAGTGGGCCGGTGACTAGGTTGTTAAATCGGTCAAGCTGGTTCACTGTTCCTAGAAGATCTATGCATACTTATCGTGGGTATTCCTCCGGCCTGGTTCGAAGCACATCGTATCTTGCTTTAGCATCTAACTCATTTGCATTGAAACGAGTGAATTTCTTGGCCATCTGAAAGAAAACACCAAACAATTAACAAGAAACAGTGAAATTTTTGGAGTAAACTGAGAACAGTCGGCTGAACACGACCCCGTGTTCAGCGGACACGCCCCATGTTGGACTGAGTTTGGCTGGACACGCCCACGTGCTCAGCGGACACGACCCCGTGTCCAGACATCTATTTCCCAAAAATCCCATTTTTTGACCCGGTCCCGAAAACATGAAAATTTTTGGTTCAGTAGGGGCGGTTTTCCCCGAAAATGAAACCCCAAGTGCCGTTTTTCCCAAAACAAACCATTTACCCCTTCAATTTTATCTTTTTCGGTTCAAAAACAAGGGTTTGGGATTTTTGTGAGAAATTGGGCAAATCTATGAACAACACAAGTTGATTTACTTCCTACAACATGAATCTACACTAATGTTAACAGATTTATGCAGAAATTTGAGGTTCAATCCGGTTCAAGTTGAAGAACCCTAGATTTTTCCCCAAATCTTGATGTTAAACTACATGCAAATGCTTAATCTAACTACTAATGATGATAGAATCATACCTTGGTGTTGTTGAAAGTAGAGGAGACTTCGAAATCTTGCAGAAAAATCGCCTGAACCAGAGAGTTTTCGGGGAAACGGGTGGTGTGGAATGAAGAAACTCTTTAGAAAAGGGGGTTTTATCCCGACAGTTGCACGGACACGGCCCCTTGTTCAGTCAATTAAATGTTTTTTAAGTGCACACACAGTGCCCTATTTCCTGAAAACTTAGTTAGAAGACTTACCAATTTAGATGTCAACCCGCTTGTTCGTAACTTACCAGGTTGAAGCGAGATTTTTTTCCTCCTCATCCTCAATGAATCCTTGATAAAGCTTCAGCCGTTGGCCATTGACTTTGAATGGAATTCCATTCCGAGATTTAATTTCGACTGCACCGTGGGGGAAAATATGGGTGATGGAAAAAGGTCCTGACCACCTAGGCTTTAATTTACCAGGAAATAATCGAAGTCGTGAATTAAACAATAGAACTTGATCTCCTACCCAAAATTCATTAGGTTTAATATGTTTATCATGCAAATTTTTCATTCTTTCCTTATAAATTTCTGAGTTAGAGGATGCATAATTCCTTAATTCGTCTAACTCATTTAATTGACACAATCGATTCTTACCGGCAAATTCTACATCCAAGTTTACATTTTTAATTGCCCAGTAGGCCTTGTGTGCAATTTCTACTAGCAACTGACAACTTTTTCCGTAGACTAGCTTATATGGGGTTGTACCTATTGTTGTTTTATAAGCAGTTCGAAAAGCACATAAAGCGTCATCTAATTTGTCGGCCCATTCTTTTTTATTTATCCCTACGTTTTTTTCACGTATTCTTTTTAAACCTCTATTAGTCACTTCGGCTTGTCCATTTGTTTGAGGGTGATTTGCTGTTGAGACCCGGTGATAGACCCCATACCTTGTTAAAAAATTTTCGAGTTGATGGTTACAAAAATGGGTACCTCTATCACTTATTAATGCTTTAGGTGTGCCGAAACGAGAGAACAATTCTTTCAGAAATCTTACCACGACTCTTCCATCATTTGTTGGAATTGCCTCGGCCTCGGCCAATTTAGACAAGTAATCTACTGCCACAAGTATATGTTTGTTTCCTTTTGACGGTGGGAAGGGTCCCATAAAGTCGAGTCCCCATACATCAAAAATTTCACAAACAAGAATGCCATTTTGTGGCATTTCATTTTTGGAAGAAATATTACCTGATCTTTGGCAAGCGTCACATGTCTTTATAAGACTTTGGGCGTCTTTGTAAATGGATGGCCAATAAAATCCTGAATCAAATACCTTTCGTGCGGTACTAGCGGCATCATGATGTCCTCCTTATGGACCTTCATGGCAACGACGGAGAATTCTCCTTGCTTCACTACCATGTACGCATCGGCGGATAAGTTGATCGGCACACATTTTGAAAAGATAAGGATCCTCCCAAAAATAATGCTTCACATCGGCAAAGAATTTTTTTTCTTTGATGATGTGGCCATCCTTTCGCGACTATACCGCTAGCTAGGTAATTAGCATAGTCGGCGTACCATGGCTCTTCTCGGTATTCCACCATTTCCAGGGACTCCGTTGGAAATTTTTCATTTGTTTGCTCGTCCCTGGTTGCATCCAAAGCTGGGTCTTCCAAGCGCGAAAGATGATCTGCTGCGGTGTTTTCTGCTCCTCTTTTGTCTTTGATTTCAATATCAAATTCGTGGAGGAGTAGAATCCACCGAATCAAACGCGGTTTAGCATCCAGTTTCTTGAAGAGATATCGAATGGCTGCATGATCTGTATAGACTATTGTTTTAGAAAGAACAAGATAAGAACAAAATTTATCAAAAGCAAATACCACGGCTAGTAACTCTTTTTCTGTTGTTGTGTAATTTTCTTGTGCATCGTTAAGTGTCTTACTAGCGTAATAAATTGGGTGAAAATGCTTTTCTTTTCTTTGTCCCAAGACGGCTCCAACTGCAAAGTCACTTGCATCACACATGATTTCGAAAGGTAATTTCCAATCAGGCGCTATCATGATAGGTGCATTGACTAGCATTTCTTTTAATGTTAGAAATGCTTGATTGAAATCCTTGTCAAAGATGAAAGGGGCATCTTTTTCAAGTAATTTTGTTAGAGGCCTTGAGATTTTAGAAAAATCTTTGATAAATCGCCTATAAAATCCGGCATGCCCTAGGAAACTTCTGATAGCTCTAACGGAGGATGGGGGTGGTAATTGAGCAATAGTGTCTATTTTGGCTCGATCAACCTCCATTCCCTCGCTTGAGATTTTGTGACCGAGTACTATTCCCCCCGTTACCATGAAATGGCATTTTTTCCAATTAAGGGCGAGGTTAGTTTCCTCACATCGGGATAACACTCGTTCAAGGTTATCGAGGCCTTGGTCGTATGAATCTCCAAAGATAGAAAAGTCGTCCATGAAGACTTCCATTATCTTTTCTATCATGTCATGGAAGATGGCCACCATGCAATGTTGGAAGGTTGCGGGGGCATTGCATAGGCCGAATGGCATGCGTCGATAAGCAAAAGTTCCATAGGGACATGTAAATGTTGTCTTTTCTTGGTCTTCGGGTGCTATCGGGACTTGAAAGTAACCTGAAAAACCATCCAAGAAACAATACAATTTATGACCGGATAATCTTTCTAACATTTGATCAATGAAGGGCAAAGGAATGTGATCTTTCCTTGTTGCTTCATTTAATCGCCTATAATCTATACACACTCTCCATCCTGTGATGGTTCTCGTTGGTATTAATTCATTTTTCTCGTTAGTTAATACCGCCATACCTCCTTTCTTTGGAACTACTTGGACGGGACTTACCCAAGGACTATCGGAGATTGGGTAAATGAGTCCGGCGTCGAGTAATGTAAGACCCAACTATTTTTATACTGGAATTAATAACATAAGACCTTGCATTCCATGCTAAATTTGGAGTTTACAAAAACTTTCAAGACTTGAAACCCATGACTATACATAACATTCACAATAATAACCTACGAAACCATATTCAAGAAAAAATCTATAATTGTTTACATAATTTTAAAACAAAAGAACAAGTGCGGAAGCGTTTGTTTGAGTGTTCGGTTCGGATACTTATGCTTGATCATCACCCTTCTACTAGAAAACCTGAAAAACTGAACATTTTAGACCAATGTTAGTATTAAGGTCTTTGGATAATAATATAATCAAAACGGTGTTTGAAGACCAATTAACATAACCAAGAATAATGAAATTCAGTTTTTGGAACTGGGTGCTACCGTAACTTACGGTAGTCACCGTAAATTACGGTGGCTCCTGAAAGTTTGTGACCTGCCGTAAGGCAGGAGGATCCTACCGTAGTAACTTGTTGGCTACCGTAAGTTACGGTATCACCGTAACCTACGGTAGTCACTGTACATGTTTTCTTGCTTTGTTGTTGTTGTCTTTCTATTCCCGTTTTGTAGTAAATTAATCTTGTACATGATTATCAACTAACCAAGGTTAGGATACTCATGTTCTAATTATTACCCGCTATCATGTTTCGCTTTTCCCATGAGGGGTCGCTTACGCAATAATCTACGTGTTTAAATCCAAGGCTTCGTGTTTGTCAAACTACACTACTTGACATGTTTACCAAATCAGAACCTTAACTCTTGTATTAGGAGTTAAGTTTCTCAACTAGCTTAGCGTGTCCGCTACATGGCTTACGCTTGGTTTATAACCATTCGTCAAGTTTACTCTCAAACTTGTTTTGACCCGTTTGGATGCCGGAATTTAGGCACCAATCAAGGTATTTCAAGAATCCTTTTTCTATCACATGTTTTGACCCATTTTTACTTGTTTGAGACGCAAAGTCACTTTCGTGACGTATTGGTCTATCTTGTTTACCATGCTTTATACTACGACATAAAACAAATAAATATTCTTAATGTAATGAAACGGAAATTTCGTACCTTTAGAGCACGCCCTTCCCTCGTGAATTCCTTTCGGCTTGTCCGCTTGATGATCCGGACTCTTTGCCTAGAAAATTTAGTTTACAACTTGTTTATAATTCTTTTCATGACCATCATCACATCATTATGAGCCATGATCAAATCTGCGTTTTCATCCTATTCTAACATTTAAACCTTCACTTAGGCATTTCAACAAACACCTAACGGGTCAGATTTTTCTACAATCATTACCAAGTTCATGACTTGCAATTTAACATCTAATTTCACTTTAATTAGTAAATTTTACATACATCTTGACATCAATATTTCTGAATTTACTTTACCAATTCAGATTTTGCTAGAACAAGAGTCATAATTCTAGCATTTACCAAGTTTCCTTCAAGTTCATTTGTCTCCTACATGTAAACCCTAAACCTTACAAACATGATGCAAAGTTTTGACAAGGAATCACCTAGGGTTTAACTCTAGACATCAAATTACTTCGAGATTCATTCATGCATTACATATCAAGGCTCAATTTCAGTTTTTCACAATTAACCTAGAATTCGTGATGGATGAAAATACCAAGATTTTACATACCTTTTGATCCTTACAACAAGGTGTTTGCTAATTTGCGTTTAGAACTCGATTTGGAACGGATTTGGGGCTTCAATTTGCAGATTTTAGTGTGAAGCTAGGGTTTGGAGAATACGTTTGTCGCCCCCCTTTCCTCTTGTTCGACCATACACACCCACAAATGGTGTGTTTGGTGAATTTTGTTACTAATCAGGTTTTAACTTTCGTTCTTTGGCAATTTTAGTCCCTCACTTATCATTTAGCTTTAAATACTAGTGTTTTAACCAAGTGTAAGTTATTTCAAGACTTGTAATTTTAATTAGGTTAAAATTTCTAGTTGGTTAATTCTTGTTTATTAAATCTTTAAATTTCTAATATAAAGATTTATATTTTCGGGGTGTTACAAGTCCACCCCCCTTAAAAGGGTTTCGTCCCCGAAACCGAATTACGTACCAAATAAAGTAGGGTAAAGCCGTTGCATCTCTTCTTCGGATTCCCATGTGGTATCAGCACCCTTCCTGTGTTCCCATTTGACCCTTACTTGATTGATCTCTTTATTTCTTAAGGCTTTTACCTTACGATCCAAAATCGCAATGGGCTTTAGTACATAGTTTAATCTGTCGTCCACCTTGATGTCATCGTAGTGGATATAAGTTGACTCATCCGCTAGACATTTTCGAAGATGTGACACGTGAAATGTGCTATGAATTCCGCTTAGTTCCTCTGGTAGTTCAAGGCGATAAGCTACCTTTCCTACCCGTTCGATAATCGTAAACGGTCCAATAAATGTTGGGCTCAGTTTCCCTTTCTTTCTAAACCGAATAACTCCTTTCCATGGGGACACTTTGAAAATGACTTTGTCACCGACTTGAAATTCAATTGGCCTTCTCCGTTTATCAGCGTACGACTTTTGTCGGTCTTGAGCTGTTTTTAAGTGAGCTCGGACCATGTCGATTTTCTCATTCGTAGTTCGGATTATGTCCGTGGGTGCTAGTCCGCGTGGACCCACTTCCCCCCAACATACCGGAGTTCGACACTTTCTCCCATATAACATTTCATACGGAGCCATTCTAATGCTCGCGTGGTAAATGTTGTTGTAAGAAAACACGACTAAGAGTAGATGGACATCCCAACTGCCTCCAAAGTCGATTATACATGCCCGCAGCATATCTTCCAACGTTTGTATCGTTCTTTCACTCTGTCCATCCGTCTGAGGATGGTACGCAGTGCTGATGAACAATTTAGTTCCCATTTGTTCTTGGAAATCTTGCCAGAATTTTGAAGTGAATCGGGTATCCCTATCGGACACGATGGATACCGGTACTCCATGACGTGATATTATCTCGTTCGTGTAAACTTCTGACATCTTTTCTGACGTATAAGTCTCACGAATTGGAATGAAGTGGGCACGTTTCGTCAATCTATCCACGACTACCCATATAGCATCGAACCCGCGGTTCGTCTTTGGCAGTTTGGTTAATAGGTCCATCGTAATATGTTCCCATTTCCAAACTGGGATTTCTAACGGTTGGAGTTTACCGTATGGTTTTTGGTGTTTCGCCTTGACTTGTAGACATGTTAAACACTTTTTCACGTATCTCGCGGTGTCTCGTTTCATTCCGGGCCACCAATAGTTTTGTTTCAAGTCATTACACATCTTGGTCGCTCCTGGATGAATGGAATAACGGGATTTATGAGCTTCATCAAGTAGAAGCTTTTTAACTCCACATGTGTTAGGGACCCAAATTCTATTGAAACGAGTCTTCAAGCCGTGACTGCCTATCTCGAGGTCTTTAACTTGGCCGATAATCCTTTCCTTTTTCCAATTTTCCGTCTTTACAGCTTCATCATGTGCTCCTCGGATTTGTTCTAATAAACCCGAGGTCACAATAAGCTGTAATGATAGTACTCGTATTGGGGTATAATCTGCCTTTCTGCTCTACGCATCAGCCACCACATTGGCTTTCCCGGGATGGTAGTGTATTTCACAGTCGAAATCCTTGACCGTTTCCAACCACCGCCTTTGTCTCATGTTTAATTCTTTCTGATCGAAGAAATATTTCAAGCTTTTGTGGTCGGTAAAGATTGTACATTTTACCCCATATAAGTAATGCCTCCATATTTTTAAAGTAAACACTACTGCTGCCAGTTCTAAGTCATGAGTTGGGTATTTCTTTTCATGAATCTTCAATTGCCCCGAGGCGTAGGCGATAACCTTGCCTCGTTGCATTAAAACACACCCAAGCCCCGAATGCGACGCATTCGAGTAAACCACCATGTCATCAACCCCTTCCGGTAATGATAACACTGGAGCGTGGGTCAACTTTTCCTTGAGTGTTTGGAAGGCTTCCTCTTGCTTGATGCCCCATACAAACTTCTCCTCCTTGCGAGTTAATTTGGTCAAGGGTAAAGCAATTCTGGAGAAATCTTGTATGAATCTCCGATAATATCCCGCGAGCCCTAAAAAGCTTCTGATCTCAGAGGGATTTCTTGGAGGATTCCAATTTGACACTGCTTCTACTTTTGATGGATCCACTAGTACTCCATTGGCACTAATAATATGCCCAAGAAACTGCACCTCACGTAACCAGAAGGCGCACTTTGAGAATTTTGCATATAGCCTTTCTCGTCTGAGTGTCTCTAACACTTCTTGCAAATGATGTACATGTTCTGCTTCATTCTTCGAGTACACCAAAATGTCATCGATAAAGACAATTACTAACTTATCCAGCATAGGTTTGCAAATCCGGTTCATGAGGTCCATGAAAGCCGCGGGTGCATTAGTCAACCCAAAGGGCATTACAAGGAACTCATAATGCCCGTACCACGTACGAAATGCCGTATTCGGTACATCTTCCTCCTTGACTTTCAATTGGTGATAACCCGATCTAAGATCTATCTTGGAGAACCAACTTGCTCCCTGTAGCTGGTCGAACAAATCATCGATTATTGGGAGTGGGTATCGATTCTTCACCGTGAGTTTGTTTAACTCTCAGTAATCAATACACATGCGCATACTGCCGTCCTTCTTTTTCACGAATAAAACTGGTGCGCCCCACGGAGACACACTCGGTCGGATAAACCCCTTGTCGAGCAATTCTTGGATTTGAGACATCAATTCTTGTAATTCCGACGGCGCAACTCGATACGGCGCCCTGGCCACGGGTTTTGCGCCCGGAATCAACTCGAATCCGAACTGCACCTCCCGTTCTGGTGGTATCCCCGATAGTTCTTCCGGGAATACATCTTCATAATCACGTACCACAGGTACATCTCCAATTTTGAGGGGTTATTTTTCCGTTTCTAGCATTGAGCATATCATCGGGGTTATTTTATGGGCTTCTAGCATTGAGCATATCATCGGGTTACCTCCTTTTTCGCCGTATATCGTAACTTGCTTTCCGCTAGGAGAAGTCAGTTTTATTTCCTTTCGGAAACAAACCACCTTCGCATGGTATCGGGATAACCAATCCATCCCCACGATCACTTGGAATTCTCCCATCGACATCGGGATCAAGTCTATTGTGTATTCTCCATCATCAATGCTCATTTTACAATTTTCACATACATCACAAACAATAAAGCTCTTGTTATTACCTATCTCTACTTCTAAAGGCATAGGTAATTTTGTTAAAACAAATGAAGGATGCCGAATAAATCCATATGAAATAAAGGATTTATTCGCACCCGTATCAAATAACACGCGTGCGGGAATCGAGTTTACAGTATATATACCAGAGACCACGTCAGGTTCGACCTTTGCTTCAGCAGCGGTCAATTGGAAAGATCTTGCTTTTGCTTTCGGGGCTTCACCTTTCGAGTCTTGCCCATCTTTCTTTCCAACCAGTTCCGGGCATTCCGATCTTTTGTGACCCATTCGGTAACAGTTGTAACAAACAGTCACTTTCTCCGGACATGATATAGCCATGTGTCCCGTTTTTCGACATATGGGACAAGGCTTATCTTTGAAGCGACATTCGCCCTTATGACTCTTCCCACAAATTTTGCAACTTGGTGTACTACCTTTTGTATCCGACTTCTTTGCTGTTTCATTCATTCGTGCTTTCTTGGTAGGGCTTGGATTCACATCTTGTGCCCTTCGTTCACCCCGTTCTATGCTCTTTTTCAGTTCGATCTCCCTTTCCCGAGCAGCATTGACGATCTTGGTAAGGGTCTCGTACTTTGAAGGGGTTATGAACTCTCTATACTCTGCACTCAGCATGTTATGGTAATAGTAGACCTTTTGTTCTTCATTCGTAACCAAATCATCACAGAACTTCATCTTGTCCATAAACATCCCCGTGATCTTGTCTATGGATTCACCCTTGTGTCAGAGTTGCATGAACTCTTCCTTGATTCTATTTATGATCTCTTTGGGACTATGGTGTTTAAGAAACGGCGTCTTAAACTCCTCCCATGTCATGGCCTTAGCCGCTTCACTTCCAATCTCTTTCTTTTTGTTATCCCACCAGTCTTTCGCTTGACCTCTTAATTGACCCGTACCGTAGGCTACGTAGTCATTTTCATCACAATGAGTTCTCTCGAATACTCCTTCGATATCACTTAGCCATCGTTGGCACACAATTGGATCACCCTCTCCATTATATATGGGTGGTTTACATGCCATGAATTCCTTGTATGAACAAGGCTTTCGTCCTCCAGGTTTTTCCTTTGTTAGATTTGTATTATCCTCTAACTTCTTGATTCTCTCCTCTACTAATGATAAAACTGTATTTTGAATTTTATCAATAAAGCCCGACAAACTGTTTTCGATTGCCTTTCCAACCTCTTCGGCAATTACTACTCTCATTTGTTCGGTGATTCTTGGCACCGCATCATCACCTCCGTCCGCCATCTTTATTACTGAAATGTTTACGTAGATAGTTAAACATTCCATTTATAACACATGCTTTACTTGTTTTGATTCAATCAAGTTCCCAACTTGATTCAATCATTCTTGTTTCATGCATTTCTTGTGTTTGAGTGAGATCACACACTCTTTACATGCATAATTTATTTATGATATAATTCTATATTTTCTAAATCTATTTAAACTATTAAATCTTACCGGATACTTGATCAAGCTTGAACGAACACTTTATTGGCAACCTTGAGCTCTGATTACCAACTTGTAAGACCCAGCTATTTTTATACTAGAATTAATAACATAAGACCTTGCATTCCATGCTAAATTTGGAGTTTACAAAAACTTTCAAGACTTGAAACCCATGACTATACATAACATTCACAATAATAACCTACGAAACCATATTCAAGACAAAATCTATAATTGTTTACATAATTTTATAACAAAAGAACAAGTGCGGAAGCGTTTGTTTCAGTGTTCGGTTCGGATACTTATGCTTGATCATCACCCTTCTACTAGAAAACCTCAAAAACTGAACATTTTAGACCAATGTTAGTATTAAGGTCTTTGGATAATAATATAATCAAAATGGTGTTTGAAGACCAATTAACATAACCAAGAATAATGAAATTCAGTTTTTGGAACTGGGTGTTACCGTAACTTACGGTAGTCACCGTAAGTTACGGTGGCTCCTGAAAGTTTGTGACCTGCCGTAAGGCAGGAGGATCCTACCGTAGCAACTTGTTGACTACCGTAAGTTACGGTATCACCGTAACTTACGGTAGTCACTGTACATGTTTTCTTGCTTTGTTGTTGTTGTCTTTCTATTCCTGTTTTGCAGTAAATTAATCTTATACATGATTATCACCTAACCAAGGTTAGGATACTCATGTTCTAATTATTACCCGCTATCATGTTTCGCTTTTCCCATGAGGGGTCGCTTACACAATAATCTACGTGTTTAAATCTAAGGCTTCGTGTTTGTCAAACTACACTACTTGACATGTTTACCAAATCAGAACCTTAACTCTTGTATTAGGAGTTAAGTTTCTTAACTAGCTTAGCGTGTCCGTTACATGGCTTACGCTTGGTTTATAAACATTCGTCAAGTTTACTCTCAAACTTGTTTTGACCCGTTTGGATGACGGAATTTAGGCACCAATCAAGGTATTTCAAGAATCCTTTTTCTATCACATGTTTTGACCCATTTTTACTTGTTTGAGATGCAAAGTCACTTTCGTGACGTATTGGTCTATCTTGTTTACCATGCTTTATACCACGACATAAAACAAATAAATAATCTTAATGTAACGAAACAGAAATTTCGTACCTTTAGAGCACGCCCTTCCCTCGTGAATTCCCTTCGGCTTGTCCGCTTGATGATCCGGACTCTTTGCCTAGAAAATTCAGTTTACAACTTGTTTAGAATTCTTTTCATGACCATCATCACATCATTATGAGCCATGATCAAATCTGCCTTTTCATCCTATTCTAACATTTAAATCTTCACTTAGGCATTTCAACAAACACCTAACGGGTCAGATTTTTCTACAATCAATACCAAGTTCATGACTTGCAATTTATCATCTAATTTCACTTTAATTTGTAAATTTTACATACATCTTGACATCAATATTTCTGAATTTACTTTACCAATTTAGATTTTGCTAGAACAAGAGTCATAATTCTAGCATTGACCAAGTTTCCTTCGAGTTCATTTGTCTCCTACATGTAAACCCCAAACCTTACAAACATGATGCAAAGCATTGACAAGGAATCACCTAGGGTTTAACTCTAGACATCAAATTACTTCGAGATTCATTCATGCATCACATATCAAGGCTCAATTTCAGTTTTTCACAATTAACCTAGAATTCGTGATGGATCAAAATACCAAGATTTTACATACCTTTTGATCCTTACAACAAGGTGTTTGCTAATTTGCGTTTAGAACTCGATTTGGAACGGATTTGGGGCTTCAATTTGCAGATTTTAGTGTGAAGCTAGGGTTTGGAGAATACCCTTGTCGCCCCCCTTTCCTCTTGTTCGACCAGACACACCCACAAATGGTGTGTTTGGTGAGTTTTGTTACTAATCAACTTTTAACTTTCGTTCTTTGGCAATTTTAGTCCCTCACTTATGATTTAGTTTTAAATACTAGTGTTTTAACCAAGTGTAAGTTATTTCAAGACTTGTAATTTTAACTAGGTTAAAATTTCTAGTTGGTTAATTCTTGTTTATTAAATCTTTAAATTTCTAATATAAAGATTTATATTTCGGGGTGTTACATGTAATTTGATGACCTCGTTTTTAACCACTTCTTGGACGTTTAGATTTACTCTACGTTGTGGTTGTATTACCGATTTGTAGTCATCATTCATTAAAATTTTGTGCGTGCACATGGAAGGACTTATTCCTTTAATATCTACAAGCTTCCATGTGATCGTATTTTTGTGATTTTTCAAAAGTGTAACTAATTTTTCTTTTTCTAAACTACTTAATTTTGACAAAATAATTATAGGTGATTTACCATCTTTGTCTAGAAAAGCATATTACAAACCTTTCGGAAGTTCCTTGAGCTCAAGAGGTGGGTGTTTTGGAGACTCCTTATTTGGTTGCTCATTTTTATCAAGAACCATAAAAGTTTGTTCTACGGCGACCTCTTCTTCAACAAAGTGGTCAATCTATTCACTTGTATCGGGTGGTTCATCTTCATCTTCAATTAGGGGGTCGTTATTGCCGAATGGATATTTCATTGAACGCTCAAGATCGACACTTTTTTTAAATGCCCCTAATTGAATAGATAGATTGTTGTGCTTCCAGTTTTTCAAAGCTTCGTGTGTTTTTACAAAAGGTCGTCCCAACACTAGAGGAGCGTCATCAAGGATGACAAAGTCTAGGATTACCATTTGATTTGTTTGGACCAAAACATCCTCAACTACCCCTATTGACTTTATCATTTTCCGATTAGATAAAAAAATGGGTATTTGAAGTGGAGAAAAATCACTAATACTTAATTTTTCGAAAATGTAGTTTGGCATTATATTAACGCAAAGATCTTTATCAATTGTTATATTACTAATAAAGGAGTTTTGAAAAAAACATGGAACCGGTGTAATGTTAATTTCAAATGGGTCTTCTTTTATTAGAGTAGTTTGATCATTTGTTAAGTTAATGCTTACCGTTTCGTCAATTTTAGTGTTAGTGTTTAACTCTTTTAAAAACTTAGCATGAGTGGGTATTAAACAATGGTTTTCAAAAGAAGGTGACAAGAGATTAATTTCTTTAAAATTAGACTCTTCTAGAATTTTAACGTTGTCAGACTCACCTTTTTTGTTGTTTAACTCATGTGTCGGCTTTTCACTTATTTGTTCTTCCATATTCACATTTTCAACTATCTCTTCTTTATTACAAGTTAATTCTTCCCTTGCGCGGGACTCCTCTTCCCTTGCGCGGGACTCGTTTATGCAACGTTCGATAGTTTTAATGTGTTCTATTATCTTATCGGTTATGTCGGTGATAGAAAAAGGATCGGGATCCTCAAAGCTTGAATTCGGAAGTTCGATCCTTGGCTCCTCATATTACTCATATGAAGTAGATGGTTCACACCATTGTTCCTCATTGTAAGTATATGATGGATAAGGGTCGTAACTTTGTTCTTCATAATACTTATATGAGGTGGCTTGTTCACGCCATGGTTCCTCATAATAAGTATATGAAGGTGATGGCTCATATCTTGGTTCCTCAAAGTATGAGTATGAAGGCCCATACCTTGGTTCATCAAAATATGAGTATGAGGGAGAAGGTTCATACCTTTGGTCTTCATAGGATGTATATGAAGTCGATGGCTCGTACCTTGGCTCCTCATAATAGGTGTATGAAGTGGATGGTTGAAATAAGTCACAATATTGTACCGAGTGCGGGTCACCACAAATGGTGCAATAGTCTTCCCTATAATCATCCTCCTCATAGGTATAGTTGTAGCCTCCTGAGTATTGATCCATAAGAATCACTCAGCAGACCACAACAGAGTCTCGAGACCAGAAAACAAAAATAAAACGGAAACAGAGGTTGGACACGACCCGTGTATAGCATCTGTATCTGGGCGTTTGAATTAAAGTGACTGGTTTTGTGCAGCACGGGGGCGTGTTCAGTGAGCACGGCCCCGTGTTCAGACTCTGTTTTTGGGTGTGTATAAAAAATTGCAGCATGGCCCCGTGTTCAATGAGCACGGCCCGTGTTCAGCTTACTGTAAATGAAAAACTAACTAAAATGTAGAAAAATGTGTGCGCGTTTTGAAAAGGTTTTGAAAAACTGATTAGGCCGTCGATTTTAAGCTTTCTTAAAATCCTTGTGTCCCCAGCAACGGCGCCAAAAACTTGATGCGCGTGTGGTGTGTTATATTTATATGTATATTTTTAGCCCCTTTTAACCACTTTAGTCAAGTTTTAAATTTATAAAACACGATATTTACTAACACCAAACACACATATGGGCAAGTGCACCAATCGTGAGCGTAGTATAGTGTTGGTAAGATACCGAGGTCGTCTAAGGACACAAGAGCTTTTAATACCGGTTTATCCTCAACGTCTAATCAAATCAAAAGTTTAGAAAAAGGTTTTAAACTAGAAACTAAAAAACTAAAAAAAAATGCTGAAAATAAAAATAAAATAAAAACAAAATAAAAACTGATAGACAAGATGAATCACTTGGATCCGACTCACCTTTAGTGTAACCTTTGATTATTTCCGCACTTTAGCACTTTTTAAGAGATTATCTTAGTTATTGTAGTAGGCCCCTCTTTTGAAGGTGACGTTACCCTCAACCCAGTAGTTTGAGTCAGCAAGAATACAGTCCTAAAGGGATGGATTATTGAAAGATAATTAATTAAGTTATTAATGCATAATGTGGTAGGCCCCTCTTTTGAAGGTGACGTTACCCTCGGCTAAGTAGTTTGAGTCAGCAGGGATACAATCCTAAGTAGTCGGGTTAATATATTAATAGTAGTTTACATATGAGGAGATCCAGAAATTCCGACCCCCGCCATCCAATACCAGTGGGTATTGAAGGAGATCCTACTAAGCTTGACCCAGGTCCTTGCAGGATCTATACACTAAACAAGGCAAGACTCTTACCAAACCATTCCCTTAACCCCCGACCAGGTAGCCAACATATCTCCAAATAGACCGTGGAGATATGAATGGTGTGAATCTTTTATTTTATATAGACAGTAAAATAACGCCAAGACACCACGGACAAATGATAAGGAAGACTTACCTTCAACATAAGAAACTAGTTATTAAAGTCATTAATACATAACCAAATAAAAAGTGCGAAAAGATTAAAAATAAAAAGTATTACACTAAATGCTTGTCTTCACCAAGTGATGTAAGAGACTTAGGCAAACATGGCCTTTGATTGTCAAGAACTCTTACGATCAATCTTGGATCCCGAGACCACTACACACACTCTATGATGGATGATGGATGATGGTGGTGGATGATGGTGTTGTGGTGGTGGTGGAGTGTGGGTGAAGTGTGAGAGAGATGGTTTGCCATGGGATGATTTGCAAGTGAGCCAAGCACCCCTATTTATAGCCTGCACAGAAGCCCGGACATGGCCCCGTGTCCATTGGGCACGGCCCCGTGTCCACCCATCTTCTCTTTCTTCATTAATTGCAGTTTGTCTGCATTAGTTGACCACGCCCCCGTGTCCGCTGGGCACGACCCCGTGTGCAGAAGCGTATCTGTACTATCAAGATTTCCCTAGATTCTGCGAATCTTAGAGTTGACCATGGCCCCGTGTCCGCTGGGCACGACCCCGTGGTGGGTGTTAGAAGCTTCTACAACTTTGTCTTTTCTGCAGACACTTGGGCACGCCCCCGTGTTCAGTGGACACGGGGCGTGTTCCCCTCAATATCATCTAGCTAGGGCTTAGGTGTCATTATTCACCAGTTTAGGCTTGACACGTGGACAACACGTGTCCCTAGGCGTGTCCGGAAAGTTACTAGGATTTCGCGACCCACGATAGGTCTTTGTTAGTCTGTCGCAGCCCGCGACAGACATGAAATTATTTTTTTTCCTTTTTCATGCTGAATATTGTTATGAAAGTTCGGGGTTTTGGTTACAGAGTGTTTTGGGACATTTTTTAGGGTTGTTATATCCTCCCTACCTTGTTTTAAATCTCGTCCTCGAGATTCATTGGAATAAGTAAGGATACTTTCGTTTCAACTCGTATTCTAATTCCATTTCACCTTGACCAGAACTTATCTCTTCTGCTTGAGATTCTTAATCTTTCTATCTTCAATTTGTATTGGCTTTTCCACAAACTTAAGCTTTTCATTTACCTCTCTGTCTTGGAGAGGTACTACTAAGGATTCATCGGCTAAACATTTTTTTAGATTACATACATGAAATACATCATGTACTCCTGCCATTTCTTCAAGTAATTGTAGCAAATAAGCTACTAGTTCTATTCATATGATAATTTCAAAGGGTCCAATGTATCCTGGGCTTAGCTTTCCCTACTTACCAAATTTGACAACTCCTTTCCATGGTGAGACATTTTATAGTACTTTGTCTCCGATTTGAAACTCTAATGGCCGGCTTACACCTGTTATCTTCATAACTCTTTTGATGGTTTCGTGTTGTTTTCAGTCTTTCCTTTATTTGAATTATTTTGTCAGTCGTTTCTTGCACAATTTTGGTCCTGACAATTGCTTTTCTCCTATTTCAGCCCAGCATACAGGTGTTCGGCATTTCCGTCCATAGAGTGCTTCAAATGGTGCAACATTAATGCTTGTATGATAACTATTGTTGTAAGAAAATTCTATTCATAGTAAGTGATTATCCCAAATTCCTCCAAAGTCTATCACACATGCTCTGAGCATGTCTTCCATGGTCTGAATCGTCCTTTCACTTTGTCCATCTGTTTGAGCATGTACTTAGATTTAATCTAGTTCGCATAGTTTTTTAAAAACTTGTCCAGAAATGAGAAGTAAAATGACTATTTCTGTCGGACACAATAGATAAAGGGATTCCATGTAGTGAGACTATTTTATCCACATACAGCTTAGCTAATTGTTCCATACTAAAAGTTTCCTTCATCGGTAAGAAATGTTGAGATTTAGTTAATCTATCCACAATCACTCAGATTGTGTCGTTACATTTTCGTGTCTTGGGTAATTTGGTAACAAAATCCATTGTTTTCAATTCCTATTTCCAAATTGGCATTTCCAATTGCTGAAGTAACCCCGAAGGCCCGATGTTCAGCTTTAAATTGTGACTAAGTTAAACACTTAGCAACATAACTTGCTATGTCCTTTTTCATTTCTATCCACCAAAAGTTTTTCCTTAGATCTTGATACATTGTGACAAACGGTGATTTACGGCTCTTAATTACGTGATTAACAGGTGATTAAAGTGATAATAAATAGTGTTTACAACGCAACTTAACTTAATTAGGCCTTTGGAGTGCCTAGGAATGTTTATTCGACTTTACAGTACGCGTATGAAGATTCGCGTGGAATCTGCAGAACATCAAACGGCAACGAACTGACACCGTACGAAATACTGACAACGCCGACAAGTACGAATCTTATATGAGTATTTTGTGTTTATAAATTTAGTTTTAGTAATTTATCGTGCTTCCGAACGACACAAAACGCAGACGTGAACGAAGAACGCGAAAACAGTAACGCACCGACAAACAACGACGAAACGGAAGCACCGGACTTGAATTTCATCTCGATATTAATATATTTTGATATATTTAGCTTCGTTTTTAATTTTTATTATCCGTCGTTGAAAACGGATTAAAAACGACGAAACTACGCAGTTTACGCATTTTTTACGAGACCGACGAACGTACGCGATTAATAACTAATACCGACACTATTTTATATATTTTTAATCAAAGATTATGTTTTACGACGTTACGAAGTGTTCGGGTTGCGAAAACGGGTCTTGTAGGAAATACGGGCCACGTACACACGAGAATTGGGCTTGTGGGCCTTGGGCCCAAGCCCAAAACTCACAAGATCTAACCTGTATATATATAAGACTTTAATGTCTTATAGTTCTCATTGCACTCAAACAAACAGACAACACACACACACCCACGTATCGCTCTCTCTCTTTCTCCGGGAAACAGTTCTTGCTGACAAGTACGAATCTTAAGAGGTGATCTCCGGTTCAGATTTGGTGCAGCAGGTTCAAGTTATGGTTTGTTGCGGGTCTCGGCTCAGATCAGGTTCGGGTCGGTCAACAGCTTCGGTTCGGGTCAACTCAGCTCACGGGCCAACTCAACTCGGGTTAACCCGGTTAACTCGGTTAACTCTGTTAACCCGGTTGACTCGGTCAACTCACTGAGTCAACTCGGTCAAACTCAGCGAGTCAACTCGGTTGACTCGGTAACCCAGTCAACTTTTGCGGCGTTCGAAACGAAGAGTGGTAATGTTTAACGGCGAATTAACTTGAATTTATATAGTTTTATTAATTTCGTGAAACGAGCTCGAACCGATTTGGATTAGTATTTAGTTTACATTTTTTCGTTTACAAAAATATATAGATATCGATGATTGAAAAATTGTTGAATTTTGAAAAATAACGACAACTTGTGTTGTCGGGGGCGTCCAAATACAGAGGAAACTCTGGCCGTTTTTCGAGAAAACCCGAAAACATATGTGTTTTTATTAAAAAAAACGAGAACTATCTAAGTTAAACTGTGACACCTGTGTCACTTCAACCATCAAACAAATACCAAACCAATGAAATATTGTATTTCATATTTGGGATTTGTATAAATATGTGTACCATTTGCACATATCAACTCTTGTTATATGCGCCCTGATGCGTAAATATAACCAGTTTAATGCAACAAATACTCCAGAATAGTGACATAGGCTTAACATACCTTAAATAACCTCCACATAACTTAGAAATAAGTTTTAGATGGTTTGGTTTGCCGAAATCAAGTTTGTTCGCTTACATGGACTACATTCGACAAAATGCGAAAGTATGTCGATTTGTACAGTAACAAACATTCCGGAACTTGATCTTAAGTTAAACATACCCTAAATATCCTTTACATAGCTTAGAAATAGGCTTTGAGTGGTTCGGTATGCTAAAATAAACTTTTTGGTCATTCAGGGACTAAAAGCGTCAAAAAGTGCATAAGTTTGCATTTTTGCGCATAACTTACGTTCTGAATACATTTGGACATCCAAAAATTTATGTAAGCATTAAAATATTTTATTTTAGTGTTTGGCATGAGAAAAATCCATTTGTCGCGCAATTTGGATCGTTTTTCGCGCTTATGCGCATTCCGTCGTAATTAAGCGAACATCGTGATCGTACGACCAAACGAACCGACATCTGGCATATTTTTGAGCATGTTTCATGTCCACAATTTAGGCATCATTTTAGGGCCTTAAAGTTGGTTTGACGGGACTTAAACATGTCAAAATGGCTTTAAAACACAACAGGGACTGAAACTGCCATTGTTTTAAAGTTGTTTGCTGATCAGAGTGCCCAGGCGGGCCGCGTGAGCATCTAAAGAACCTTACACGGGCCGTGTGGCCCTCCCAGATATGCAAAAACTGTTTAAACAGCTATTTATATCTGTTATACTCATAAAACCCACTTACAAATGGTTTATAGCAAACAATGGGCTTAATCTAGGGGCTCCAATGGTTTTATAAAACTATGGGTACGATGTGTACGACTGTGATTGAATCTCGGATAACGAGGAACGATCTTAACGGTTCTACTACATCTATAAATAACCCCCCCCCCATGTCTTGCTCAAACTCCACTTGATTTCTGAGATTTTCTCTAAGTTGAAGTGTAAAACACTTCATACCTGAGAAATACTTGGAAAATCAATCTTGCGGGGACCTTTTGTAAGTATTCTTTCGTTCTTTTCATTCGTTTTAGCGTTAAAGTCAAACTTTATTTCACTTTCTGAATTGACCAGTTTATGGTCAATGCGAAGTTCGTTTGAACTTCATAACGTGAGCGTAATCACGATGGTTATAGTCCCTAGTGACTATACCTACAGATTACCACGTTATCTAGGCTCAGTGACAAGTCGTAGTTTCGGCCAAAATGCGCATTCTTGCGTATTTTTTGACCAAACTACTTTTAGGTATCAAAACCGTTTGTTTTGATACCAAACCTGTTTTCTAACCTCGTAAAACATGTTTTAACATGTTTAGCTCGTCACTTTTAGATTTGTGCTTATATATGGTCGTAAGGTAAGCGATCTAAACAATCGCTTATACTTTCAAACCCGACCGTTTGGTCGATCATTAGGATCCGACAAAACACCTTAGGTGACCATAGTTGTATAGGGAATAACCTTCCGAGGTTATACCGTATGGTCACGTCGTTTAAGTAGTCGTAGGGTAAGTAGTATATATATGCCTTAGGAAAATTACCAAAATACCCTTTTTACGCATAAATTCATTTTAAGCATATGTAGCCTAAATTTTGACATCTAAACTGATTAGGCAACTATATTAGACATGTTAAGGCATATAATACTTGTCATACGACTAGTTAGGCGGTCCGAACGCGTTTTACGCGAATGACGCTTTAAAGTAGCATAAGCTACCTAAACGGGTCGTAATGGGTCGTAAGCACTTAGGTTGGGTTTCATTTTAGTATGTGGGTTTTGTTAAACCATATCATATGAGTTCCAATACTCATTTGGTTTACGAAACCTCATACTATCCAATCTCCCGATTTAGGTCCGGTTATTTATGTAGTTATCTATATAGGGTGCCGTTTGATTCTGTGATCCCTCTAGCTTTGCTTGGTTGTTGTTCAAGACTTCTAAGCACCCTCATGTGAGTACATAGTTCCCCTCTTTTACTGTTTTTCAAACATTTTGGGGTGAAACACATGTGCCTACTTGTTACTTTCATGCTTTCCATGTTTTCTTATCATATACTTGGTATGTTCACTAGTACACTATTAATACATGATTTCATTATGTTTTATGCTATGTATGTCCATTTAGTGCATACTTAGTACATTGTTTTACATTGCATCTCTGTTGTATATGTTCTCGTAACATATGGACACATTGTTTTACATCTCTACCTTGTATGTTTACTTAAGCATATTAGGTACATTACTTTCATATAACATGTTTACATTTGGTATAACATTTGGTTTGTACAAACGAGACTTATATACATTCATTAACATTAGCTACGCCACTCGGTAGTAAGTAATGGTACCATAGGACTTAACAAATCCCATTTCTGACATCCTAGATTTGTTTGGATGAAAGGAATGACTGAATTCGATAACATTTCTTTTGGTAACCTTTACTGTTAGGATCTGAGGCTGTCATGATTGTGTTTGTTTGCATAAACCGAATAATCAGAACATATGGAATGATGTAAATGCAGCGGAAATTAGTAGCAAACTTTGTAAACACAACCAAAGGGAAAATAGTTTTTCATAAACAAATGATTCTCATTAGTCGAAAGATTCAAGTCAAAAGATTACATAAATGTTTACATACTAAACTCCCCCTCAGCCTGATACTCCCTGGTTGATCGTACAAGATGAAAGGAGATGAGCAAAAGCTCTAAGCTCAAATAGAACAGTACAGGTACTGCTCTATTTATAGTGCAGATCAAACCACTGAGAATCAAAGCTGACGTCACCAAGAAAGTGACATCTAACCTCCTAACAAACTCTAACCTCTGATCTATACAGACACTGCTTGTGTTAACTACTGCTATTACATTCTATTACAAACAGACTTTAGAAATACTGCTGCAACCTTCTACTGCTGTGAGCCCAGCAGCACTTATCCGGATCAGCAGTGCTTGACTCAAGGCAGTAGATTGAATCAGCAGGACTTGAGTCTTCATCAGATCTTTAATTGAGTAGCAGTTATTGGTCAGCAGTTAGTAAGATCAGCAGATAGGAGGTCATCAGTTGTTGTAATCACTTTCAAGGGGAGAGATATGTATATCAACATCTGCTTATTCTGGATCCACTGAGCTGATCCAGTTTTGGCTTTACATTATCTGTTCCTCTGATAAGGTTCAATCCCAACAATCTCCCCCTGGAAAAGATAATGCAAAACTCTTCATTATTGTGGATATTTTATTGCCTCATCAACAGCTCCCTTATCTGGCCTTTAAATTTCAATTCAAAGTTAAGGGCATCTGTATCTTCATCATCCCTGCTAAGTGGAAGATCAAGGAGATCCTGCAAATCTTCAAGACTCAGGCCAAGAGCTTGTTCCCTTGATATTATCTCACTTCTCCACCAGACCTGAGCAAAGTCAATACGCGGGTCTGTTTGTCAGTTTCCCACTTTTGTATTTTTTAGCCTGGTGGGTTTCTTGGGAGATGCTTATTTGAAGAAGTATTTGGAGAGGCTGGCCGATTCATCACTGGCTGAGCAGTGGTAGCAGAATTTTCTTGTTCAAGTTCTTCTTTTAACGTTCTTAGCAGGCCTTCTTTTACAACAGCATTGCCAGTAAGAATATCTTGAACTGTCTCAACTCCTAACTGGCTTTGTTTCCTCCTTTTGTAAGAGGAAGTACCAGCTGGAGCAGTGGATCTCCTGATTTGCAGCTTTGATGGTTCTATTGAAACCGCTGCTTCAGGGTAGTCAGGTTTTTGAGGGATTTTAGGATCTTTCTTCCTTAATTCCTCCAACCTTCTGTAGGTTGACCTGACCAAATCTTCCTTCCATCTAGCAACTTGTCTTTTGGTTCCGAATTCAGCAACCACCAATTCTTCTTTCATTCTTTTTAGTTCCAACTGCTTTTCAGGTACATTCTTTTTGAACTTTGCCCAATCAGGAGGAGTGTGAGTGACTTTCCTTTTTATCATAACTTGAATTCTGGCTGATTCAGCTTCAAGCTCTGGGATGGTCCACTCTTTGTACATGTGTCTCTCTCCTTTGTATTTCTTGTAAAACATGATGCTTTCAATGTAGTCTTTCTTCAGAGTTTCAGCTGCTCTTTCAGAAATTTGTTGACTAACATTCTTTGCAAAACGTTCCAGGGAGTTGACTTGTGTAAGCAGATATTGGTAGTATCTTGAAACTTCTTTGTCAGATTTCCCTTGTGAGTTTCTCTGTGAGATATCCTCTGCTTGTTCGGCCTTTACTTTCAAATATTCATCAATGTTTTTGGGCCATGGATATCCTTTGATTGAGGGCAAACTCCTTTTGGCAGGGTCATCCTCAGTGTAGAAGGATTTTATCTCTTCTCTGACAGCTTCTAGTTCAAGAGGAAATTGAACACCTGCAGGAGGTAAAGGTTTGTGCATTTGAACATAAGAAAGTGGAACTGGTTTTGGTATATTGACAAGAGCTAAAGGTTTTGAAGATGTTTGGGGTGGTGAAGTGACATCATCTTTAGGAGTTAGCCTCCTCCTCTTTATTTGAGGAGGGACTGATGATGTTTTGGATGGAAAGATGGTTGTAGTGGCAGTGGTTTGTGATAGACTAACAGCTGTTGAAACAACTGGTGTTCCAACCAGTGTTGTCTTTACAACAGATGTTTTAACATCTGCTGTCTTCTGCTTTTTGACAGGAGGTGATTGTGATTTAGGTGGTGATGGTGGTATAGCAGTGGATGTTGTGTGTGTTGAGGTGGTGTGTGTTGAAGTGGGGGCAGATGTTGAAACTACTGAGGTACCAACAGCAGCTGATACAACAGAGGTTACAACACCTGTTTTGGGAGGTGGTTTTTGAACAGACTTTGAATGCCTGACCGGAATGGATTTGGGTAGCTTTACTTTTCTAGTAGGCTTCTTCTTTTCATCAAAAAGATTTTCATCATCTCTTGACCCTGAAGTACCCTGATCCGGATAATCCACCTTGGCTTTCTTTTTGGCCTCTCTATCCCTTTTTACACAAGCAAGTGCTTCTGCAAGTGCATTTGTAGTCTCATCAATTTTCTTACTACCATCTGGCAAAGGGATCTGCTTGGTCATATTTGAATTTTCTGGTGCAAGGTAAAGACCATCAGTTATTCCCTTTCTTCTCCATTCTTGAATTTTCTCCCCCTTTTTGGCATTATCTTCAGGGAGTTGATCAATGAAGAATACTGGTGGAAGAGCAGTGCCAGTGGTGTGCAGGAGCTGAGTTTTGAGAGCCTTTAGATCAGCCTGAGTGTCTTTGAACCTAGACTCCATAGCATTTCGCAGCTGTTGAACATGTTTTTCATGTTGCTGATCTGTCAGTTGTGCCTGATGATGGAGATAAGGTTGAAAGAGATTCCAGAGCTCATTTGTAGCAGGTGCTTGTTGTAGAGCAGGTGCTTGAGGTGGAACAGCAGTGGATTGTACCTTTTGTACCTGTAACAACTGCTGGAGCATATTTTTGAGCTCTGCAACAGAGTTATCAAGTTTTTCAACACGATCCGTCAATTTCTAGTACTTTAAATCATCACCCAATTTAATGGGATCATCTGATTTCCCACTAACAGTGGTTTTATCAGTGGCAGATGTAGGGAATTTATTCCAAACACTAACCACTGATGCCCCTTTTTCTTGGTACTGGGGTCTTCTTCCTTCAACACTTGACAACCTTTTGATGATGCCAGTTGGATATATAAATCCATGGTGGTTGGCAGAGGTGCTATGTAAGGAATTGCCTCCAAGGAAGTCTTATTAATGAAACCACTGTCCAACTGTAGACCTGTAGGTTCAACAGTTGTAGTGGCTGCTTCACTTGGATTACCACAAAGAGTTACTTGTAACTCAATGGGTGTAACCTCCTCAGGCTTTGTTGGTGGGTTAGCAATGGATGATACAGCAGGCTCAGTCATTTGTTGAGGTATATTCTCATTGACAGGTGATTGAGAAGGACTGGATAGTGCCTGGTTCAAGTCAATTGCATACAACAGTAGTTGTGTTTTTGGTGGAATTGAGGATGTGATGGTGGGTTTAGAAGGCGGAGTTGCTCCGGGCAGTGAGCTGTGGATGATGGAGACAAGTGTATCCAGAGCATCATGATGTGGTGGCCCTTTGTGTACAACCTGTCCTTTTTGTGAAGAAGCAGGAGGAGTTATGGTTATGGGTTGAGATATTTGTACCAACTGCTGTGAGGAAGAAGCAGCAGTGGTTTCTAGTGACATTTGTGTTGTCACATGCATTAACTCTGGTATCTCATCTGCCAGAGTTGCCTTTTTGATTGGTTTGGAGGGTTTTTGATTTTTCTTTTTGGATGGCCTTTTTGGTTTGGTAGGTGTGGGTTTCAAAACAGTTGTTCTGCTGCTTTGATCACCTAGAGCAGTAGGCTCAACAGCAGATACCTGAGGAGCAGTGGTAGCTGCTAAAATCTGCTCAGGTACCCCTGCTTGTGTTTTGCAAGGTGCTAACATACGTGTAAATGTTTCAGATGTTAGACAGTTTATTGCAGTTATTTCACCTTGGTTTATTAGAGAAAAATCATCCTTACTGAATTTCTTTTGAAAATAATAGCTTAAAAACCTTGGAAACAGTAAAAATGATTTGCTTTCAACATTATTAACCAAATCTTTAAAGATTTCCCGAGAATCGTTATAATTTTCTTCTTGAAGAATCGCATATCCCAGATTTTGAATCTTTATAGGGATCTCATTGAAAGAAGTGGTTTTGTTTGAAACACATACTAGGAGGGTATGAAATAAAAATCTTGGTGCAGGAGGAAAATAACCTTTTTCTAAAGTTAATTTCGTCATCATTGTGGCTTCATACCCTCTTTCAATGAAGTCAATGTGCAACTCGTTTTTAGTGCAGGAAGTTTTACCTGCCTGATCATCGAGTTGGAAGACTTCGGAGATGCATTGTGGTGTAATGTGGACAGCTTTACCCTTTATGGAAGATTTGATTGCAGTGACAATGTCTCCTTGTTTTTTAAGGGTTGCATTCTTCTAAAACTCCCTTTGGGTTGCCAAGTAGATGGGTGCGTCGGCTGTAAGCAAAGTTTTGTACTTTGATTTTGCCATGATGGTTATAATGGAATCGAAAACATTTGTGGTTCCTGGTTTTGTGAGAAGACCCAAGAGATTGTGAGATTTTTTGAATGGAATGTCAGTGGTGGTTGCCTTTTAAGAGGCTGTTTTCGAAGAATTTGATGTGGGTTTTGCAGATGACTTCGATTTTGTCATTTTTGAAACGATTGATCGAAGGAATTTTGTGGGAGATGGAAAGAAAAACTGCTTTGAGAAGAGAATTTTTATGAATTCAATTCGACAGTAAAACCCTGTTTGGATGGTGAATGGGGAGTTTTATAGGAGAGATAGTGAATGCTGACGTGGCAGCCGTTACAAAAAGTCTGACACTACGTACTGCCCACGTGACAACCACTGGTGAAGATGAAGGACAGTACTTTGGATGAAAGCAACTGATGAAAGCAGTGGAAAGGGGGCAGTGGATGATTTTTACTATCAGTAGATAGCATATCAGTGGATAAGACACTGCTTTTGAACAACAGTGGTTATCAAGGAATGAGAGAACAGAGGTTGCCTTTCAGCAATGGGCAGACTTTTTGATGTAGAGCAGACTTTTGAACAATCAGTGGTTATGGCAGACTTTTAAGGATTTTAATGAAATTTTCATTTTTAAGCTATTTTTAAGGATGGATTTTTGATTTGCTGGAAACATTTTGTTGCTTTTATTCATAGAAAAACAAGATGTTGCTTGTTATTCCATGTTTAGCATTCCAATCCTAGAGACCAGACTTTCAAAACTGGTTGTATCAAGTGCTTTTGTGAGCACATCTGCCAGCTGATCTTTAGTTGGGACATGATGGAGAGAAATCAAACCTTTTTCATAGCAATCCCTCACAAAGTGATGTCTGATGTCGATGTGTTTGGTGGTAGAATGGGAAACTGGATTTTTGATGATATTTCAGCTACTTGACATCCCTGCATAAAAGAAGTCTTTTGAGCAATTTATATCAAAATCCAATAACATAATTTGGCATTACAATCGGTTGGACTTTTCAGCAACAACAGCAGCATCCTAATATTCTTCAATCAATGTTGTGGAAACATCTGCTATATGTGTACAGTCAAATCACTAAGCTTATTGCCTAGGAATTGATATCCCCCTGATGTAATCTTTTCACACTCTTGGTGTCTGTACTTGTTTAAGTATGATAAATCTTGACAGTCATACTCCTAGTCTATGCAATGTTCTTTGAGGACCAACTTTATGCCAAAAGGATTCTCATCCTTTGGCTGTGACACAAGTTTTTCAATCTTGTTATCACTGAACTGCTGAAGCTCTTCTTAGAAGACAACTACCCAACTTTTTGTCTTTCAGTGCTTTATGGCATTTTGACTTGTTGATGGAGTGGTAGAGAGTCAGCAAGAAGACACATGTTTTAGGCTAGCCTTTTGAAAGAATCCTTTTCATTGATGTTGCCAAGAAAATGGTGAAATGGTTGAGTTTTAAAGAAGATAGATGTTTTTAACAGGTGGAGCTGCAGATGTGAATCATCTGAGCTAACCACTGCTGGTGACTTTGATGATCCAGCAGTGGCTTGAAATGGATGTGAAAGGATTTGAAGGAGGGGTTTGACACACTGATGATTTTTATCCATTTTTGATGAATATTTATCAACAGTGGTTTGGTGAAGTGGTGGTAGAGAATTAGAAAGCAACTTTGATCAAACACTATTTGTACATCAGTGGATGAGCTTTAACAGCTGTTTTGTACATCTGCTGCTCTGATGATGGAACCGATTTTGGTATCATGTCCAAGATCTGTTGATGATGAATGTGGGTCACCTGCAGAATCAAATTCTTGACAAACACATTTTAGATGCAAATTTATCAAAATTAGTCATAACAGCTGGTTTTACAGGAATTTTTAATGCAGAGAATTCACTTGTTTCAGCATTCAAGGTTTTACCACATGTTTATCTATTTCAAGTTTTGAATACTTTTATAAATTCCTGACAGTGGTTTAGTACCCCATATGATGGAAACCTTTTTACTATGGCTACTCATTTTGTGTCATTAGAACATGAGCATCCAAGTATTTTAAGGTCTGTTAGCAAACAATCTTTGATCAGTGTTAAAACAAACTTGAGTTTGACATGACCTTGACACTTGCACCATTTCCTTTTGATCTATTTTCAAGGATAGTATCACCAAGAAAAATAAGGGTCTACATCCTGACAGGTATTTGAACTTTTGCTATCAAAAACAAGTAAGAGTACAAAATATACCATTCTTAAAGAAAAATAAAGAATAATATATCCTGTTTTAATTGGAGAAAACTTTACAAAAAAAATTAAAAGTTTTCTGAAAATAAAATCAATTAGATCTGGTGTGTCTCAAGAGTTAAAATAACTTTGAATAAGGTCAAAATCACTTCATTCTCAAGCTTAGGACACTGGTCAGTGGTTTGAACCAAAGTCCTGTAACCACTGTTTGATACCATTTCTTTGTCAGTTGATAGTTACCATGAGGAGCCAGTTCACAGAGGTTTTGAAAATTCTTTGTGTGACAACTCGAATTTCCAAGATTTCTATTTCGCATTTATTGCACGTTCATGTATTGTGTAGTTGTTTAATTGTGCAAATAATTGGCTATGGAATTGTATACGTTTTAATACAATGAAATGTATTATGTGATTATGCATGGTTATGTGTTAAATTGTGATAAAATTTGTTAAAGGCATAAACTTTGTGGTGAAACTATGAAATTGTTATGTGATGGTGTGCATGTGTAAAATATGATACTTAGGGAGGTAGAGGGTAATTAGTGAAATCCTAGAGATTCTTAACCCTAATCCCTTGTTCACTAATCATTTTCACAAGAAACCAAAGCACGTACTTCACATTCTCTAGCAATCATCACCATCATCATTGGCAAAACATTCATCAATTTTGTTTCCACATTCTTTCTAGAATCAAATCAAGGTAATTGTCTAATCATTGTTTGTGATTAATTGTTGATTGTGTGATTCATGAAAACCCTAGTTTTACATATAATATTTCTGTGTTTATGGATTCTGATTATTGAGAAACGAATATGAATAGTTGTATGCTCGTTGGATTGTTCTTGTAATGATTATTTGTTGTAAATCATCGGTTGATCGATTATAGTTCTGCAGTCTAAATGAATGAAATTAGGGTTTCATATTCGCATGCCTAACTGTTCTGATCCTATTGATTCTATGAAAGATATGTATATCAACATCTGCTTATTCTGGATCCACTGAGTTGATCCAGTTTTGGCTTTACATTATATGTTCCTCCGATAGGGTTCAATCCCAACATTTACTCTAGAGTTACCCGTCTGTCTCTAGGCTTGAATGTATGCGTTTAACATACCGTATAAGTGTTTGTATCAGTAAAGCATGCATTATCTTACAAAACATAACTTTTGATTATATTTTATCAAATGCATTGTTTTGTACATTACTTTCTTATAGGGTTGAATAAATGATTTTAATCAATAAATGCTTTTATTCACTCTACATAACATTTGTTTACATGTTACATGATTTACATTTGATGGTTTTTATATAAACATTTGACATTTGACTATACATAAACATTTTTACATTGATGGTTTGTTTTGGTAAGTGATTTAAGTAACGAGACGTGTGTAGTATGATGCAAACATGGTGGATATGCCGCTGGTACTTCCTATATATAAGTGCTTGTATGATATTACATATTGTAGCGTTACCTAAATCATTTCAATTTGGACTTATACATTTTACACAAATGACATATTTTTCACAAGACATTGTTTTACAAAACAACTTATTTTAAACAAACTCATTTTACTTGGTTATTCATTTAACCTTACATTACTCTTTTACATATCATCTACTTATCATCGCTTTTCAAATGGTTTATAAAACTACATTTTTCCAAACTTATAAGTTATTACTCTTAAATCAACAAAACCTATGTATCTCACAAGTATTTTTATGCTGACGTACCTATTTTCACATGTGTTTCAGGAAATGATGCATAGGATTGATCAAGATACACTTAGGTGGACTTGGGCCTTAGTGACATTAAAAGACGCAAGACTAGTTAATTATGTTATGTTTCTTTGTTGTTAAGACATTGTAATTTCTTTTGATCCAATAAAACAAAACTTCAATTTCCATGTGTTATGAAACAATGATTCTGTTACAAAACTCCCCGACGATTCCGTCACGCTTTGTTGTTTTACATGGTCGGGGTGTGACATAAACGACTTTTATGAAAGCAAACACAAAAGAATATTACTTTCAACGACACGTTGCAACCTTCGAAAGCGACAATTCAGAACAGTTTTTGCGACAATAAATATAGTTCTTAAATTTATACTAAAAGCTTTGAAATCTCGTCAATTCTTTTATAAAAATAAATAAAAGTTATGTATTTATTTCAAATATCCAAATACGGATTCGTTTTATAATAATAAATATAGTTATATATTTATTTCCGTTAACGAACAAAACGACTTCTTTTATAAAAATAAATATAGTTTATATATTTATTTCGAATATGAAACGACATGACGATGGTGTTAATAAAATAAATATAGATTATATATTTATTTGAAATATTAAACGACACGAATTCGTTTTATAAAAATAAATATGGCTTATATATTTATTTTAATTATCGTACATCACGAGTTCTTTTATAAAATAGATATAGTTTATCTATTTATTTCAGACTTCAAATAACTCGACGATTCTTTTACTGAATAAATATAACTTTTTATATTTATTTTAAACGCCTAAACGGCATCTACATATACTTTGACAAATGTATACAAAACGCAATATATGATGCAAATTTGTCATATGTTATTTTCATACAAACCTCTGTACATACACATATGACTTCTCGGAACGACTAACACCATTCTATCGAGATATTTATATTTTGTATAAATATTTATATATTTGAAATTTCTCAAAAACCAAGTCTTTCAAAGACTTATTAATTGTTAGTCCTTAACGACGTTAAACGAGCTAACAAGTATAACTTCTTCGTTTCATTTAAATTAACAACTTACCGTTGAATCGTTCGGTTAACGATTCGGTAGAGCTCGATAACACGTAGTTTAGTTACTGCGTTTATTTAGAAACTTATAAGACATTCCGTTTTAGGAATATAGTAGAATGCACGCTAGCGAGTCTCGTCTTGGAAACGACATCACGAAGTCGTATTTAGCTAGCTTTGCATAAAGAAATCTAGGTGAGATCATAACCCCACATTTTTACGGTTTTACATTTTTATAAATGTTTTCGGGGTGGAAAGACATGCACGTTTTGTAGAAACATACAGAATTTTCGATGAACAAAGATTGCATATTTTAGACAAAGCACGTTTTGCCAAGAACATACGAGGTGTTTTTTTTTTTGAATAAACGAAAACTCATATTTCTGAATCATGTTACGAATGGATTTCAAGGAACACAAATGGTTTACGGATGTTTCATACTAAGGATACCGGTTTTACAAAACAAATGCGTATTTTCGAAACGTGAATGATTTTCATGGTTAGGGACGGGATTGTCCTTGTTATAATAACGGGACTGGGTTGGTCTGCGTACGTAAAACGAGACAACCCAGTGAATTCTTGTCCCTCTTTTCTCTTAACTGTTTTTGGTTTTATAACTCTCGGGGGTGGAATACATGGTACGAATGTTTAAACGGTATGAATTGACTATGAAATAAACTATTAGATCATGTGAGCATAGATTAAATTTGAAATGCCATTAACTCTTAATTAGGGACGAAGGTTAGATCTAACGGGTACGACCGAACCCCACTCATGGTACTTGTGACCACTTGAGTGCTTCGGTGTCCCAGTCGAGGTGAATCGACGATAGTCAAGGTGAATTGACATGGTCAAGGTAAATTGACATAGTCGAAGGGGAATTTGACTTAGTCGAAGGGGAATTCGACATGGTCGAGGGAATCGATGAGGGTATAAGCCTACTCATTTTGAGTGCTCCCTATGTCTTCACATGTTTTAATGACCTTGCAAAACTTTAATTTGATTTGTTCATAAATGCTTTTCATACCTGTTTCCAAAGGAATTTCTCAAAGGTTTACAAGTTATTTGGAGCTCACAGTGTTTATATATCATGCCAAGTAAAAGATTTTTCAGTATTTACATGACAACTTTAAAACCGGTTATCAAAAAGATTTGTTTTAAATCTTTTCCAAAACAAACGATGAACTCACTCAACTTTATGTTGATTTTTCGCATGTTACTTTCTCAGGTTACTTTTGCAAATTATGGTACGGTTGGAATAGGAGAACCATGTGGAGTAGAGTACTTAGCGGGCGTTCATTTATAGAAGTCTTAGCTTATTTTGCTTCCGCTGTGCAATGAAGATACCGGTCCAGTCACGCCATGTTGGTGCATACGTCTGTCGACTTCGTCTTGTATCGAGTCTTGTACTAGATTGTATAGATCAGGGCACAATATACGAGAAAACAGGTTTTTGTAGGATATGAAGTGATTTCGCACGAAATGAGATTAGGCTATTTCGTACGAAATAGACTCTGTCTATTTCGCACGAAATGGAACCTAGTCATTTCGTACGAAATGCCTCTCCTTATAAATACCCATGTGTTCATCTCATTTGTAACTTTCCGGTTTCAGTACCGAACTGCTGCCGAAGTGTCTACTCGCTGTAAAATGTTGTTATATCAATCAAAAGACATTTTAAAGTGAATTGCAAGCTGTTTCGAACTCGATACGTTAGTTTCCGCCTCTCGTATTGAGAAGAACACCTCTGAACGACTCATTTCGGTCATGAAAACGATCCTACAAGTGGTATCAGAGCTCGGGAGGAGGAGTTCTTACCGAATTCAGCTTGATTTCATCATTTTTCTGACTTCTACACCTTCTTTTCAAAATTAACCGTCAAATCTTTGTTAAAATGGATTGAATTTTTCACATTAAAAGCGAATTACTGTTTTAACAAAGCCTTGAGAGAATTGGACATAAATTCGAACTAAAACCTGATCAAATTGACAAAAATATGGCCGACATGATGACATCAGCAGCATTTCGCACGGAATAGACCCTTTCATTTCGCACGAAATCA
Organism: Helianthus annuus; assembly: GCF_002127325.2. NCBI lineage: Eukaryota > Viridiplantae > Streptophyta > Magnoliopsida > Asterales > Asteraceae > Helianthus > Helianthus annuus. Next base: position 109,759,695 of record NC_035445.2, on the reverse strand, counting down.
AATTCGATGTCCATTTCGTTTGAAAACTGTTATTTCGTACGAAATCAGTTTTCATTTCGTGTGAAAATCTTCATTTCGTACGAAATAAAGAGTTTATTTCGTACGAAATCAATATTTCATCTAAGATTTGGTTGATTCCGTATGAAATCATTATTTCGTGTGAGCTATTTTGTATGAAATCACCATTTCGTATCTAAGTGTTCTCATTTCGTGTGAAAATCAGTCCATTTCGCGCGAAACCATCATTTCGTTTGGTCATTTCGCACGAAATCATTCATTTCGTGTGAAATTTCTTATTTCGTGTGGATCATTCGTTTGAAGTCAAATTGCAGGTCATTTCGCATCAGTTAGTCATTTCGCTTGAAGAGGTTATATCATGTGAAAGTTGATTTCGTTTGAAAGTATCTGATTTTGAGAAACTTGTTACCGAATCATGGAAGAGGAATTCTATAATGCAGTTGCTACTGCCCCTACTACTCCGGCTGCCATTGCTCAAAGTATGAACGTGGAAAATGAAACAGGAACTTTGCAAAAGCCCCCGAAACTAATTGGCATTAAGGAGTATTATGGTTGGAAAGATCGATTCGAAAACTGGGTTCAAGCAAATCATTTGAGATCTTGGGAATGTATTGAGAAGAAGTATGTTAGACCTCGTACTAATTTGGGAGTTATCAAAGCTATTTCTGAGTTGTCAGACAAAGAAAGAGACATGTATAAAGTAGAAAAAATGATGATCAGTCTACTCCAACAAGCTGTAAAAGAAGACATCTTCATTTTACTTCAACATGATAATACTTTACGTTCAATTTGGGATGCACTTCGTGTTAAGTTTGAGGGAAGCGAGAAGGTGATCCGGAATAAGAAATCATTATTAAAGAAATAATTTGACTTGTTTACGAGTTTTCTAGGTGAAAATACCAAGAAACTGATTAAAAGATATTGTCACTTAGTTCGATCAATGTCATTGTTAGAGATAAATAAAGAACGAGAAGAATGGGTCGACAAATTGGCTGATGCTTTACCTCAGAAAGAATGGGGTACATTTTTGATGATATTAAAGAATACTGGAGAATATGATGGCTTGAAAATTTCTCAGTTCATCGAAAAGATTGAAGGACAAGATCTTAAGCAGCAAAAAATTGCCAGAATGAACAGTCCGAGTGGTCAACAAGACATCAAATGTATTACAAAGGAAATGTTCAGGATGTTGAAGCAAGTCCGAAGGTCCAAACTACTTTCAGTGTAGAAAACTCATCTGGATAAGTCAATAAGAGTACAAACAGCAGTAGTGGATTTTCTTCATATCCAAGTGTTAATCCGAAGTCAAATTCAAGTCATCAGTTTAAAAGTTCAAACAGCAGTAATGGTCATGTTTTACACTGCAACATCGCGTTGCATCTTCAGAGTGGTCAAAATTTCTCTGAAGAGGTCGCTAAAGGTCACATGTCCTTACTTGCTACTGTGTTGGAATCATATGAGGGACAGCTTGCAGGAAGGATCGGAAATCCTATGCTGACAAAAGAGGATTACGATCAGATAGATGCTGAGGAAATGGAACTCATGGATATTAAATGGTGTTTAGCTAGTGTTTTGAGAAGAGCTGAAAAATTGAAGTTGATTACAGGGAGAGATGATTTCAAGGATGCAAATGTTTCTACTTTGGGTTTTGATAAATCTAAAGTTACTTGTTTTCGATGCAGGGAGAAAGGTCATTTCAAAAGGGAATGTAAAAATCGAGAAGCAAGTGGAGCACAGAATCCGTTTGGAAGCAATGATTATTATCGGAAATCCATATATCAACAAGTTGCTCATCAACCGTATCAACAACAAGAACCACAAACTGCACATGCTAAAAAGGCGATTGAAGAGTCAAACAAGAAAGCTTATTTTGGTATAATTGATCTAGATGATGAAAAAGTGGCAGAAGGCTTTAGCTGGGATAAATACATTCCACCTGATTCGAAAGTAGTAGCTCTCATTGCACAAATAGTTCAAGAGCCAGGTTTGATAACGGAATGGATGAAAGTATTTGCTAGTGATGAGAAAAACCAAGATGGAGAGTCTGCTTTTTCAGATGATAGTTCAGAAAGTACTCAAGTTTTTTATCAATCATCATCTGATGACAGTGATGATGAAGAAGAAACACAAATAAACATTGGAAAATCTTCATTATCTCCTGAAAGTTTTCAATTTTATTTTGCAGATAGAGTGAAGAAGCTGAAGGAGAGACGAGCAGCAAAAGAACAGAAAAAGGTGAATTGTGAAAGTTTTGCTCAAAAAGAGAAGACTGAACAAAGTGAAGAAGTTAAAGTCGCTGAGAAGATAGTTGAAGCTGAGAAAGTGATTAAAGTTGAAAAGATTGTTGAAGTTATCAAACCGTGTTTAAAATGTTTGGAATCTTGCAAGCAGTGTGAAGAGAAAGATGAAAAGTTGTGTGAACTCAACAAGATGAATGGAATCTTACTGTTCGATGTCAATTATGTGAAAGAGTCGTATGATGTGTTGAACAGAACAGTGAATGGTCTACAAAAGACAAATTCTGAAAGAGAAGATGCGTTAACAATGATGAATGCTGTGATGATGACAAAGCAGAAAGCCATAAATTATTACATTGAGGAGTGTGCAAAGCTGAAGCAAGAGTTGGAAACTGAAAAGATAGAGAATGAAAGAATCAGACGATTGTTACAAAGTTATTCTAGTTCTGATTATTTGATTGACAGAATTTATCCAACTTTTGCAGGGTTAAAAGCATTTCAAGATGAGAAGACGAAAGTGAAGGATACTGGTAAGAAACAGTGTGTCAGTTATAACAAGTGTCCGCCTCCGATTTGGGAAGGTTATTCTCCTAGAAAACCAAATGAGGTGCAGGTCAAAAAGGCAGTCAATATAAAATTGAAGTCTGAAACAACTGATGAATTACCGGAAAACATTGACGTCACGTTCACATCGTCTGACACTGATCATGAGTCTGAGTTAATAAAAAAGGTGGTCGATCAGGTGTTGGATAAAGATAAGGAGTCGGAGTCAAAGTCTTAGTCTGAAAGTTCGAGATTATCATAAGTTGAAAGTCAAAAATCATCGGTCAAACGTGTTTACAATAAAGAATTCTTGTTATCAAAATCTAATTTGAATGATGAGCCAATCAAAGTGGTATATACTTTGAATGATTCAGACAAATTATATTCTGATGAGGAATTTCCAATAAGAAGTGTTCAGATTGAAAAGATCAAAAAGATTTTCAAATTAACAGAAATTAACATTTCTGAAATAAAAGATATAAATTTTAGTGAAAAATCTAAAAAGTACACTTCAAGAGTTCAATAACGTTTAAATAAGAAAAAGGGTTACAGTTCTGGTTCGGGTTATCAAAAGAAACCAAACCATAACGGTAATTTCAAAAAGAAAGGTTTAGGTTTTGTTGCAGAAAATTATAAAAGTATGAAAAATGTTAAACCAAAAACTAAATTTGTTTCAGGATCAAGTTCTGAAGAAGAAGCAAAAAGCTCATTCTGGAAGCAGTCGAACAAAGAATTTATTGCGAAAAGGCAAGACGGAATGAAGAATGGAGCTTATCAGAGGAAGGAAACAAGAACCTGTTATCGATGTCAAGATATTGGTCACATAGCCTGGAATTGTCCAATGGCTACCAAAATCAAACAGGAAGTTATTTCTAAACTGAAAGAAAAAGTTGTTGATAAAACCGAACCACCAATTGAAAAGTTCAAAGTTTTCAAAAACTCAACATATGAAGTTGGAGAATGTTCAAAAAGGTTTTACAAACGAAGGGGAAATCTTGACAACCAAGAATGGCTTGTTAAGAAATCAGATGTAAAATCTGGCGATAAATCTGATTCCACAAAGTAAGAGGAGCCACAAGTTGATTTAAAAGATGAAAAATCAGTTCCTCCAATGGATGATGTGAACCTTCCACCATTGAGGACTGAAAATTTCAAGCAAGAGGTTGGAAAAGTTGAAATCTCGAATCAATTCTATTCTGAGAAGAAAGAATTTGATGTCGAGAAAGCGTTTAATGGGAAAGTAAAGCATATTTTTGGGAAAATGGTCAATGGGAAGGTCAAAGGGGTAAAAGATTTTTATGAAGAAAAAAGAAATGTTCAAACCCCGTGTGAAGTTGAAAAGGTTACATCCAAGTTTGGTCAGGCTTGGATGTCTGTTTTTCACATGTATAATCCTGACTTGATGGAACTCCCAGTTGGTAATTGGGGAGTAGGAATCGGCATCTTTCTTGAGAAATTCACATCTGTGATATTTCAACTTACAAGTGTTTAAACAAGGACATTAAGTTGTACTTGATTAAACTATCTTACAAGTGGTATGATTATTGGAAATTGTTTTTGTGATAAACCTACAAGTGGTTGAAAACAGTGTGATGAAATAAACCCCATGTTTGTGAAATGGCAATCAAAACTAATTTTTCGGAAAACCCTTTTGATTAAAACAAACTTAAGTGTTTTGAAATCATAATGGAAAAATGGTTTGTTGTCAGGGGGAGTTCTGATTGTTTAAGCCAAGTGGATGGCGAAATGATGCAATTCACAGCAGTTGTCATTTTATTATACAGTTTATTTTCAAATTTTTCCAGAAAATCAAAATTGGAACATATATATTTTGATTTTAGGGGGAGTAAAATTTTTAGAAATTTTGAAAATTTGAAAAATCCAAAAACATTATAAAACCAGAAAAAGCCAAAAACATCAAAAAATGAAAACGAGTTTGTTGTGAAAAAGAGGAAAAGATAGTACATCAGTGGACTATCACAGCACCCTAAAGAATTGGAAAGTCAAAAGTAATAAACGATCTAACTAAGGATGTGCCAGTAGGTTTTTACATATTTAGTAGATTGTTTTCGAGATATAAACCTAAATATAAATACTTACTTATCTCGTGGGGAACATCTCTCGGATATATGGGTAACCCCCGAAATCTTGTTTGAAAGATTCTATTTCTAACATACTAGGTCTTTGTGCATGGTGATATCTGGGGTATTATACCATGACTTCTTATTTTGCGGGAGCAATAGCCTAGTCCTCGTATAATACTTTGCATAAGCTTTAATCTTAAATCCAGCCCTCATCATAAAAAATGATGAAACATTGAAAAATGCTAATCATGTGCTGTTGAAGAAAAGATCCCCAAACGGGATACACCTAAAGACGAGCCATCATCTCTCTGATTGAACGGAAGTTCTAGCCTGAGCACTCATGGTCTCGCATTACCTGTTTACAGATATCATTAGTGTACATTCACCTGTAAGACTGAATATAGTAGTCTGGATACGAGAGTATATTCTGAGGAGGGACACTCGAATAAGTTTAAGTGCTTAAAACACTAATATCGTATCTCAAAATAGTTGAACTTTGTATGAAAATTTAAAGTGGATCAGTATACTGACAATCTATGTGAATCATTTAGAACTTAAAATGTTTAAAGCTTAACGGTGTTAGTGATTTATCTCATAAACTGATATGATCCTCTTTCACAAACTCACAAAAATATTGTCTGTAAATATTTCTTTACAGTATTTCATTAAAATCAAAAATCCAAAAACATTTTTAGTGTGTTTTAGCATAAATTTTTGAAAAATTCAAAAAGATTTTTGACAACTGATGTTGGAAAGCTGATTTTCAAAATTCCAAGTGCTAAACATGATGAACATAAGGTGAAGGGGAGTATGTTTTAAAATAATAAGAAAAGACTTAAATGTTTTATCTACAAGTGGTCATCGGAAATTTTTTAAATGCTAAATCATTTTGAAAAGATACTTGCAAATGGATTATAAATCTGTCAAATTGTTAAATTTGAAAAATTTATTATGAGGTAGAGAACTGTGCAGGGAGCCAGTTTCAGATAATGGATCAGCATTTAAGGGGGAGTTTGAATGGTAAAGAGTCAGGTTCAAATCCTGTGATGCATGCAAGCTGCTAATGCTGATGAACTTAAGGAATCAAGAGATCTGATCAAGAGAAGATAGAGTCAGATGGAGATCCTGGAAGAGGGAAGAAAGGAGAGAAGTTTGAGGATGCTTTACACTGTTAGATACTTCAGAAGGAGCAGAAAGACTGATAAAGACTGAAGATGTTGAAGACTCGACACTGAAGACTTCGTCAACATCCGAGGGGGAGTCTGTTGGTGCATACGTCTGTCGACTTCGTCTTGTATCGAGTATTGTACTAGATTGTATAGATCAGGGCACAATATACGAGAAAACATGTTTTTGTAGTATATGAAGTGCTTTCGCACGAAATGAGATTAGGCTATTCCGTACGAAATAGACTCTGTCTATTTCGCATGAAATGGAACCTAGTCATTCCGTACGAAATGCCTCTCCCTATAAATACCCATGTGTTCATCTCATTTGTAACTTTCCGGTTTCAGTACCGAACTGCTGCCGAAGTGTCTACTCGCTGTAAAACGTTGTTATATCAATCAAAAGAGAGTTTAATGTGAATTGCAAGCTGTTTCGAACTCGATACGTTAGTTTCCGCTTCTCGTATTGAGAAGAACACCTCTGAACGACTCGTTTCGGTCGTGAAAACGATCCTACACGTCAGCTCTGATATTTTCGGGGTGTGACATACATCTTATCACTTCCATGATGTATCGTATATGTGGATTTATGAGCTTCTTCTAGAATTTGGTTTCGTAGGTTCCCTTGTATAGGTACGCATATTCTTTTCTTATGGAATTTCCAAATTCCATTTGCTCCTTTTTCTAATTCTTTAATCATTCCTTTTAATCCTTCAGCATCATCCTTGATTGCTGCTTCCTGTACCTTTTTCAATTATTCATTTAAATCTATTTGCAGGTTTAATTTGAGAGCACGTACCCTTTTTGGCTTCTCAGGACACTTTCGACTTAAAGCATCAGCTACTATTTTAGCCTTTCCTGCGTGATATTGGATATCACAATCATAATCGCTAAGGATTTCCATCCAACGTCTTTTTCGTGTTTGATTCTTTTTGCCCGAAAACATAATTTAAACTTTTATTATCTGTGAAGACAGTAAACCTAGTACCGTAAAGATAATGTCTCCGAATCTTAATGGCAAAAGTTATCGCTCCTAGCTCTAGACCATGCATTGTATAATTTTCTTCATGCTTCTTTAGTTGTCTAGAGGCATACACAATCACCTTTTGACGTTGCATTAGCACACATCCAAAACCTAATTTAGATGCATCACAGTAGACTATGAAGTCTTCAGTTCCTTCTGGTAAAGCAAGTATCGGTGCGTTAGTTAATCTTTGCTTTAGAATCTTGAATGCTTCCTCCTGTTTTGGTCCCCATTCAAACATAATTGATTTATTGTTAATTTAGTTAATGGAATGGCTATTCTAGAAAAATCTTGAATAAAACGCCTATAGTATCATGCCAATCCAAAAAAAAACTTCTTACTTCTGTTGGTGAATTAGGGACTTCCCATTTGGTAATAGCATCGATCTTTGTAGGATCCACATGAATTCGTTCATGATTAACTAATTGTCCAAGAAATTGCACCTCTTGCAACTAGAATTCACATTTTGAGAATTTTGCATAAAGTTTTTCCTTTCCCAACAATGACAAAAGTATTTGTAAATGCTCGGCATGCTCTTCCTTACTCTTGGAGTAAATTAGTATATTGTCTATGAAGACAATTACGAATTTATCCAGGTATGGTTTACATATCCTGTTCATCATGTCCATCAATGCTGCATGGGCATTTGTCAAACCAAATGGCATGACCGTAAATTCATAATGACCATACCTTGTCCTAAAAGTAGTCTTAGGAATGTCTTCTTCATGTACCTTCAGTTGATGATATCCTGAGCGTAAGTCAATCTTTGAGAAGAATTGAGGTCCTTGAAGTTGATCGAATAGATCATCGATTCTCGGTAGTGGTTACCAATTTTTAATTGTGATTTTATTCAATTCTTTGTAGTCAATACACATGCACATCGATCCATCTTTCTTTTTGACAAATAGCACGGACGCTCCCCAAGGCGATGGACTAGGTTGTATAAAACCTTTTTTCTAATAATTCGTCTAGTTGCTTCTTCAATTCCAGCATCTCTAGTGATGCTAGGCGATAGGGTGCTTTGGTCATTGGTGTAGTTCCAGGTATTAGGTGAATTCTAAATTCAACCTCGCGATCTAGCGGTGGTCCATGTAGCTCTTCTGGGAAAACGTTTGAGAAATCAGATATTACAGAAGTATCTTTTAACTCTTTTCCTTTGGTGCTAATGATTGCCAAAATCATATATATTATTCCTCCTTTTCATGCATAGCTTACAGCTTTCATTACAGAGATGAACTTTGTGGATGTTGTCGGCTTATCTCCCTGAATTATGATCCTTGCTCCAGTTGGCATACTAACTTCTACTGAGTTTTGATCACACAAGATTCGCGCATGATTGGCTACCAACAATCCATTCCTGACACTATATCGAAACCATCTAGATTCATTGGTAAAAGGATAGTGGTGAACTTATGTCCTATAAATTCTATCTTTCCTTTCTGAAGGATTTCGCTTATGTTGATAGAACTTCCATTTGTTGTTTCCACCGTACAAGTTGGTGAAGTTTGGTCAGTGGTTTATTAAGTAATTGATAGAAAGTAGTATTTATAAAACTTTGGTTTGAACCAGAGTCAAACAATACTTTAGCATAGACATTATGAGAGAGAAACGTATCGGTAATCACATCTGGAATTAACTTGGCTTCCTTGGCTGTCAGTACAAATGATCTGGCATTCTTCTTGGGTCCTTCTGTTGCATTTGCCTTGTTGTTAGTTGTTGTAGCTAGTTTTGGGCAATTTGGTTTGATATGGCCTGCCTCTCCGCAGTTGTAGCATATTTTGGCATTCATTTTCTTTCTACACTCCTCTTCTCTATGTCCCGGTATCTTGTACAAGTTGCAAAACACCACACATCTTCCCGTATGTTTATTCTTACAGAATTTACATAAAGGTGAAGAAGAGGATGGATCTGTTCCTTTCTTACGGTAGGAATTACCAGAACCTAGTTCCTGGGTACTCCTTTGGGCTAGATCTTTCTTCTGGATTTCTTCCTGTGTACGTATTAGTCCATTTGTCAGAGTCTTAGCAAGCTCCACTGTTTGTTCAATTGTTTGTGGTCTAGCTGCTTTGACCATATCTCGGATTTCACTGATTAATCCCCAGATGTAATGGGAGATTAATACTGGTTCTGGCGAAGCCAGTGTTGGTACTATCCTAGCATACTCGAAGAACTTGGTAGTAAATTCACGATAATTTACTCCAATCATTTTATGGTTTAGGAATTTATTGGCTATATGCTCCTTTTCGTGAGGAGGATATAATTTCGTTTCAGTTATTTCCTTAAAGTTATTCCACTCCATATTATAAACCATGTCACTTCCTTTTGATTGAAGAATGGTATTCCACCATTCCAATGCTTCATCTTTGAAAATGTTAGAAGTATACATGATTTTATCCTCATCAGCACATTTACTAATCTTTAAAACCGCTTCAGTCTTTTTTAACCAGCGTAAGACTGAAATGGCTCCTTCATTACCCGAGAATTCGATCGGTTTACATGACATGAATTCTTTGTAAGAACAACCATAAGCGATGGTTTTCTTTCGTTTAGGAATTGGAGCTTTGATATGAATACCGTTATCTCCATTAACGATGTGACTTGGCTCAGTGCGCGTATGTTTACTGCGTATAATAGTATTATCGTTTATCAGCTTAGGTTTTTTGATAGCATCATTAGTAAATGGCATAACATCTATTATTCCTTGTGCCACTATATGTTCTATTGCACTTTTATCCACGTGTTTTCCATTATCGTTATTATTCTGAACTTACTGATTTACTTCGTTCGATATCTGGATTGTAAACATTATCAGATGTTAATATCACAGAATAATTTAAGCAAACAAATATTCAAACACATTTAATCAAAACTGTCGATCATTGCGACATTTACTCTTTTTATATATATAATGCATCCATACAAATTACAATTATAATTATACACGTTAGTAATTATATGCGTCAGTACATATATATATATATATATATATATATATATACATATATATATATATATATATATATATATATATATATATATATATATATATATATATATATATATATATATATATATATATATATATATATATATATATATATTATTAGTATGGATTTTTTTATCAAATTAAAAGGAAAGTATATATATATATATACATATATATACTATAGTATATTAGGGTTTGTTGTTTCACAAAACTACATCTCCCTGTCGTCGTACTTCCAGACGAGATTTTCTCCTATAGCACGGATCTTGTTTCCTTCATCTATAAGTTCTTCCCCATAGTGACAAAGTTCAACTATATTTTCAAGATTCATAGGAGAGACTATTGCTGGTATGGGTTCATTGTAAGCATGTATTGGTTCTCCATATGGTAAATAGGGATTTGGTTCGTTTATCATGTTTTGGAAAGCCCAGTCATTGGTCTACCATTGTTCCAGTGGATCTGGTGCTGGTATTCTGGTATTTCCTCAGGGTTAAATGCTAGTATAGGTAGTGGGCTCTCTTGAATAGGTTCGGGGTACAATGGTATTGGTGCTAGGGGTTGTTCTGGATATAATGGTAGTAGTTGGGGTTCTAGTTCTGCTAATAGATTTAGGTTTATTTCATTTCCTGCAGGTGGGAAAAGATCACAATTAGCTAATCTTCTATCTAATATCCCACAGTTTGGTCACGGGTATATAAGCAGTTCCCTCTACTATGGTTATGGTTGCTTCTTGTTTTTTTCTTTTTCCTTCTCTTTTCTCTTTTGCCTTGTTAAACCAACCTCTCTTTTTGGGTGGAAAGGTTTCGGTAGATTTAGCCTGGAAAATAAAAGATTCTTTTGTGTCTGCCTCGTATCCTGATGCAGTCCCAAATGGTCCTTCATCCATTTCTGATTCAGATTGAAAGTCATCAGACGTATTTGGTCACTCATACTGTGAACTCAAAATTTGTCAAAATAACATAAAAATCATAATATAGATATTGTGATTTTTTACACAGAATAACACATAAGTTATTATATTAATTTCCCAACATAAGTGTTTAAGTTTTAGGTATTTAAAAGAACACCTAAATGGTTTAAACCAGTGGCTCCGATACCACCATCTGTCGCAGCCCCCGACCCTACCACGAGCAAATGGCGCGAGGCCAGATGACAGTGGTATCGGTGTTTATTAAATTTGTAGTGGAATAAATCATCAGGATCGTAGTTAGGAAATAATATCAGAGTTTGTAAAATACCAAACTTTTTAATATAAAACTTTTAAATTTGTAGTGGAATAAATCATCAGGATCGTAGTCAGGTAATCATAGCCACTTTATTTAAGCCTTCAGTGCTCCATTGCGGGATTCTATTATTTCACAGTAAGTTACCTGAAACACATTTGAAAACGTTTTATCAGCAAGAAATACTAGCGAGTTCATTCCATTTTATAAAAAGACAAATTGTTATATTTTACAGTATCAAGAGCGATTACAATGTTTATATCTATCAATTACTCAACACAGTATTGCGACAGAGGCTAATCCCCTGTGCTCGTAGTCATATTACTATTGGCTAACTCGTTGTCCAGTAGTAACAAGTAACGTATACAAAACCCCACATACCGACAATAATATCAGAATACAAAGACTTAATCATTGTAAGTATAACTGATAAAAACATTTAGGGTTTTGCAAAGCGTTTGGTAAAAAGAAAGAATGTCTCACAATAATGTGAGAAAAAGGAGAATGACTCACTTTGTAAACATAGAGTTTAACTAAGCACCTCCTCGTTATATTTCCTGATATAATTCTTGAGTTCCGAATAAAATATGTAATGCACATGTGTTAGTATAATAACCCAATTTAGATTTATCGATACATCACAAGATCATAAACCCAAGGTAGTTAACAAAGTGTAGCCTTATTCAGGCTGCATCTTGACATCCGTTGCTAGGTTTAGGATCGATCGAAAAGGGTATCGAATTAGTGATTAGGGGTTAAAATACTTACAACGGGGCAAAGCTTCGTGAAATTAGGGGTATTATGTATAATATTTTCGAGCAGAAAGTTGAGAGAAAGAAAGAAAATTTGAACTGCAACTGGAATGCTCTATTTATAGCAATTCTAATACTCTATCGTGGCCCATGATACCATTAAGGTATCCTGTCACGCCCTGCGATACCATCTAGCTAGGGTTTAGGTATCATTAGTCACTGGTGTAGACTTGACACATGGACGACACGTGTCCTTAGGCGTATCCTGAAAGTTACTAGGCTTTCGCGACCCACGGTAGGTCTTTGTTAGTCTATCGTGGCCCGCGACAGACATGAAATAATTATTTTTTTCCTTTTTCATGCTAAATATCGTTATGAAAGTTCAGGGTTTTGGTTACAAAGTGTTTTGGGACATTTTTGAGGGTTGTTATACTAGCATATATCAATGAGAATCACAATAAAATATGGTGTTGATCCAAGTTTGGTACAACATCCAAGTGTGATTACATTACCAACAACATATCAGAGGCGTTTAATGTTTGGAATGGTGGTTTACGTTATAAGCTAGTTCTTGACCTTTTAGATATCATGAGTGAGAAGATTATGGTACGATTTAATAAAAAAGACGTATTCTAAAGAAATGGAAGGGTACATTTGTACCGAAAACTAACAGTTATTTTAACCAAATCTCAAAGGTTAGTGTAATGTTTTTTATTACTCATTAAATATTTTAGATTAAAATTTGTATAACCTTGTTGATACTTTTTCTATGTTATATGTAGAATTTGGGAGAGTACGAAGTTTGTAGAAGCAGTGAAAATCGAGCTGAAGTGAAACACGACAAAAAGTGTTGGGAGGTCGTACTTTATGAGCGAACATGCACTTGTCGGGTTTGGCAAGTTAAATGTATTCCATGTTTGCATGCAACTGCTTTTATTGCTTTCACAAGGATTATAATTTGGTAGAAATTTGTTGATTCTTACTTCAATGTTGAGAAATTTAAATCGGCTTATACTCTTAAAGTTGCTCCCATGCCTACAAAGGATCAATGGGTGCACGTAGATGCGGAGGAGAAGATTACCTGCCTACGATCAAACGGTCGCTCGAAAAGCCAAGAAAGAATAAAATTAGAGCAAATAACGAGCAAAGAAAAAAAAATATAAGTGTTGGCGGTATGGTGGGTATGGACACCAACAAAAAGAAATGCAAAAATTTGGTATCCCAAGATCAACCATCAATAAATAAACGGGGAAAAGAAACAAAAGCTTGTGAGCATAACTAATCAAAGTCGAGCAATTTACTTTTTGGTACCATATGGCCAAAACTTTGGCATTTGTATTTTGCAATTTTGGATATTGTTACATGAAATTTTTGTGGTTATTTTTTTGGTACCGTAATGGATTAAAATTTAGGTATTTTGTTTTTTGTTTAGATGATTGTCACTTGCATGTTTTATGATTGTTACTCTAGCTCGTAAAAAAATAATGAAAAAAATAACTTAGTAAAAGACGCTAGTAGCGGAAAAAAGATAAATACTAGTAAAAGAATGGGTAAATATACAATTTTCTAAAGTTAAGTAAATTTAAGGGTAAAATTGTCATTACATAACTTAATTTTAATAAATTAAATTACAATTATTAAATTTGCAATTTTATTAGTTAATAGAGGAGAGATTTGCAATTTTACTTTTGATTTAGGTAAATATGCAATTTAATTTATTTTTTAAGAGGAAATATGAAATAAATAAATAAACCCCCTTAATATCTTCCTATGGTCAGATACGGTGTTCATAGTTTCATGAGAACGGCACATGCATCTATTAGACTTTTAATCCGTATATATAATTACCAGTGCCGTTGGGTCCGGAACATACACATGATCAGATACCCGGCAAGTATCTAAACATATTTGAATTATATGAACACATATATTAACCCCAAAAAGGTGTTGATGGATTGCAAAGGTGTGTTAAAATGTGAATCTGTTTGCAGTTCAAGTCATATAACCAGTAAAAACTTTTTTATATAGGTGTGAAGTCCCTTTCCCATATTTTGTTAAAGTCTATAAAGATCTCAATATTTTGATAGTAATGTGCTTAATTGTGTAATAAAGATATCTTGGTAGTCAAAAATTTGGTGATCAACTTTTCTTTATGTATGGTGGAAGATTAATTAATATTTGTTATTCCACACGTTATGAAAGTTGACTATATATCAAAGTCTTAAACCGTGTTATTTGATCGAATTCCACTGGCCACAATTTTAAGTGTGAAATATGGATCTAATTCAAGATTAAATTCCATTTTTCAAATTTAATAAAGCGTGCATGGCCAGATAATCCTGTTGATGTTGATCAAAATATATATACTGCTTTTGTATGCCTTATGGATTTTAAACTATTGAACAACAAACAGTTTAAAATAAGCAACTTCAAAGTTTGATCCAGTAAACAATCCGAAATACTACAAAAATGTTATAAACAATTTTTCTAATGTTTTATTTAGGACTCGACTAATCAAATGTCAGCGATCACACTCGAAAGGTCGTTTAAAGATAGGGGGTATGATACAAGCCTTGTCCCCGTTTGACGAATCCTCAAACGGCCATTTAAAAGTAGGGGTACGACGCAAGCCTTAAACTTCAATGGATCGTTGGAAAACTGTGTAAGTTTAGATTGTCTGTGGCGTGCATATGACGCCCTTTTAGCTAAAAAAAAAGATAGGGGGTTTATAAAGAGAGCCGGCTCTAGCATAAGCCAAATGAGGCAAGGGCTTTAGGCCTCATAATTTCAAGGGCCCCAAATTTTAATAGGTTACCAATCTTTTTTCATAACTAATATTCTTTGATTCTATAGTATATGTTCCTTGAAAGAAAAGGAAAAAAACATTGTTATGAGGTGCTTTTTTTTTTTTTTTTTTTTTTTTTTTTTTTTTTTTTTAAGATGAACCAGACAATAAAGAAAGTGAGAGTAGTTCACTCATATAATTATATGATATTTGCCTTTTTACGCCTAAAAATCACATAATTTACTGAATTAAAGAAAGTGAGAATAGTTCACTCATATAATCATATGATATTTGCCTTTTTACCCCTAGAAAAAATCACATAATTTACTGAATTTACCCTTTTTTTTAAGTATTCATTTATTGATATTTTTTCCTTGGTTTATACTTTATAGTTTTATTTAACAATATATATAAATTTCAATATTCTGCTCTAAATATTTATATTTAAACAACTTGCATTTAATGTAATATATATTTTGGTCTTAAACTACTTTTTTTTGAACGGCAAATTTGGATCACTGACGGACCATTGGAGTATCATCATGCCACCAGCGGAATCGCCCGATCATATCCATCTCCATTAGGCATAATGCATATACACCAATTTAGGAGGAAACCCAATAAATATGGGAAAACCCCCCTGTGAGAATCGAACCCATTCCCAAAGTTTTATCACACCCCAAAGATACCACTAGGCAATAAAGTCATGGGCGTCTTGAACTACTGTATATTGATAAAAATCGAGCGAGAGAAATAGCATGCCTTAAGGCATTCAACTTAGATATTAACGGTTATTATTGAAATATGAAATATTTGTTAAAAGAAAAAAAAAATAGAAAACATGTTTTTTATTGATATGTTATTTAAGAAGTGCTATTGTCAAAACAAAACAAAACAAAAAATTGCTAAACTCCAAAAAAACTTATTGTAAAAAGGCCTCCGTTTTATTGTTCGCTTCAGGTCCCAAGAAACGTTGAGCCGGCCCTGTTTATAAAAGTAAAAATGTGTTTGATTCTACGTTTCGTAAGTCAACGATTAATACCATTAAACTATGAAAACAACTCTCATAGAACTCTGATGTAAAACAAGTGTCACAATGCATAGGGAGACACATATGAATTTAAATCATTTTTAACATTGTTTTTGCCATCAAGAAGTTAGAGAAAATAAACCATTTGTTGAGTTGTAATCCCATGTGTTTGGAAAAACAAAGAATAAAAAAAGAAAGAAGGAAAAAGTCTTCTATCTTTTGAGGTGATTGCAGCATATATATATGCAAGATTATATATATGAATGGGAATAGTACTGTGACACAAAACAACAATAGTCCAAAAAGAGACAGGTCTTGGGTAAATGGAGAAGGGAAAAGGAGGGAGGCTACTTCTGTTTGCAACTCAAACACTTTGTGTCTTTTTTCTTTTCCATTTGATTTACATTGCATCATTCAACTTCAAAGCTACCCCATCTCAACAAATAAAAAGTAAGTAATGTTTTTAGATTGATCATCACGTTTTTCCTGTTATTTTGTGGATCATGGTTATTGTTGTGTTTACTGTTTACTAATTTATATTGCAGATACAGGGAGGCAAATTTTATCAGAATGGAAGGCTGATCATATGAGCACTGCACTTAAGAAGGATGATCAACGCCAATCTCTGCAAGATCTTTTAGCAAGACTAGTAGAAGGTCTCTCTCTCTGTCCTCTTTTTCTCTCACACACAAACGATCACTTAGCTAATAACCTGAAAATTATTCATGCAACACGATCATCATTCAAATAATCCAATGGAATTAATGTGATTTATGCCCAAACGATTTTCCAACGATTCAAGTACGTTGCATATATAACCAACTCGATCCGGCGGCCTCATCATACAGGCCCTATATCCCAGTCTGGTCCTCATAAATTCCCTTATTATTCATTTTACATTTTTGGAGAGTTCAATCAGGTTCATCTGCATATAAACAATACTCTTTTAAGTATATCAAATACAAAGTATGAATCTCTGATGGCCAAAGTCAAGTTTATCTTCTTTCAAATTGATCAATATGTTTTTTGATTTCTTGTTTTCTAACTTCCATTAAAATTTAAAAATCTGTCAATGTTAAGTATTATCATCATGGATCACCTAAGTATATGGGTGAGCTTGACTAAAATTAGCTTCTATATTTTGTAATCTACAAAAAAGTAGAGATCAAATGTTGAAAATTCCACGATGCTCATTGATTTTGGTACACTAAAAAACTAGAATTTTTGTGGTTGGACCACCAAAAATGGCCATCTAGTTCCACGACTTTTGGCTCCTCTTTAAGATCAACTGAATAAGATAGATGTAACATATTATGTGTTTGAAGAAACCATATAAATTAATAATGCCATTGGCTTAGCGGTCTAGAGGAATTAGCTCTTGTAAAAAAGCCAAGGATCAATTCTTAAAGGTGCAGTTTAGTACATGATATAGGTGAAAAAAGCTTAGTTGTTCATATATATATATATATATATATATATATATATATATATATATATAGGGTACGCTTCATGCGAGAACCACCTTATTGCGAGAACCGCGAGAACCAATGTGAACACAACCTAAAATAGCTAAAAAAAACCTAAAAAAACCTAACCCCACCCCCCCCCCACCCCTCAAAAACCTAAACCCCCCCCCCCCCCCCAAAAAAAAAAAAAAAACCTAACCCCCCCCCCCCCAAGCTAAATGCTAAAAACTAAAACCTTTAAAAAAACCAACCCCCTCACCCCCCCCCCCCCAAAAAAACCTAAACCCCCCTCCCTCACCCCCCAAAAACCTAAACCCCCCCCCCCACCCCCTCAAGCTAAAATGCTAAAAACTAAACCCCTAAAAAACCTAAAAAATCTAAAAAAATAAAAAATAAATCTAAATTTTTTTTTTATTTTTTTACTATTTTTTATGTTCAAATCGCTACTTTTAATAGCCAAAAAAAAATTTTTTTTTTAAAAAAAAAAAATATTTTTTTAAATTTTTTTTTTAAATTTTTATTTTTATTTTTTTGGATACTAAAAGTAGCGATTTTAATATAAAAAATAGTAAAAAAATAAAAAAAAATTTTTTGGGTGTTTTTTAGATTTTTTTAGGTATTACTGTTTGTGTTCACACTGTTTTTCGCGGTTCTCGCAATAAAGGGTGTTTCCTAACGGATCTTTGTCCTATATATATATATATATATATATATATATATATATATGGTTAGGTTAACGTACAATGGCTCTTATCATAGTACGCGATCGTCTCAGCCGTTCGATCTGGTGCGAATTCACTTTTGAACATGCGATTTGTGCTGAAAAACCAACATGCGAAATTGCTTTCTATACCAACATGCGATTTCACAATATCATACGAGCGTACGATAAGCCCTAATTGTACGTTAAACTTACACTTTATATATGTATATATTATTTATCGTGATTATGAACAATTGTATATAAGGTTTCCTCCTATTTACAAGTTGTATGACACATCGGCCTATCAAAGTTATGAACATGAGATAAACATTTAGGTTTGTTTCCTAACATAAATTGTTGTATTTACTGAGTATTTAACATTTTATGAATGACATAGTGGTTTAGGGTGGTTAGACAAGAGTTCAACTTTTTTTTATTTATATATTTATTTTACATATCATTTACGTATTTATTTACTATTTGACGTTCCATTTGATATTTATTTATGGCTAAAGCTTTATATCTTATTAACATAACAAATCCAGGTAAAAGGATAACTATTTTCATATTTTATTATAAATATATATGTGTATACGAGAGGAGCTAGAAATTTACAAACCAATAAACTAATTTCTACATTAATTTTAAAACTTATTGCATTCAAAGATGACATATAACCGCATCCACTTATTAAAATAATAAATGTGTAGTAAGAATTCAGAATTCAATTTATTAGATTTTACATGGGTTGTAACTAAACCCTCTTCTGTGTGTATGTATATTATTTATGATATTTGTTTATAACAGAAACAGGCAAACAGCCGACTTGATGACCATATGATTACTCAAAGCATGACGTTAATTAGTAAAAGACAAAACAATTTGAGTTCAACTTTGTATAGGTGTATTAGACATTTTTTGTCACTTTATGCTCATGTGCTCACAGATGGAATGCCGGTGAGAAAACCTACACACAAAAAAACCTATTTTAGAAAGACAAGCTTGAATGTCAACTTTTCATGCTATTAAAATATTATTATTCACATGATTTGCATTATTGATAGACGAATTTTTTGGATTTTTTAATTTTAATTGTATCACAAAAATGCATAAACAATTATATAGATGCGCAGACCTTGGTACGTGTCGAACACCACCATATTTACACATTTTTTTTTATTCGTAACAGGTGAAGATCGAACAAATCTTTATTCAACAGGCTTTGCCTGCGACAACAGTTCATGGTCGCTTGTTTGTGTCACCAACAAACCTGTTAAAATAAACATGAGCACAATGCAAGTACACCTCCCGTCGTCACTAGCCGCCAAAAATACGACTACAGTCATCCGGCCATACGCCATGCAAGGAAACACATACGTTATGAATGACATTACTCCTGTAACCATCTCAACCACCGAGCCAGCACCGCCTACTTGCGATCACACCCACCAACACCCCGCCATTATCTTCTCCTCGGGCGGATACACAGGCAACATATTCCACGAATTCAACGAAAACCTAATACCATTATTCATAACATCTCGCATGTTCAAATCGCGGGTCCACTTCATAGTTGTGGACTACAAACCCTCATTCATTAAAAAATATAGGCGCGTGTTCATGCGCCTGTCAGATAATGAAATAATTAATCCAGCAGTGGACACCAGTGTCCACTGCTTTCCAGGAGCCATAACCGGCTTAAAATTCCACAAATTCCTCGGCATAAACACGCCAAAAAATCCAAGTGATCATTATTCAATGCCAGATTTCCGAACATTCATCAGACAAACATACAGATTAAAAACGCAAAGCGTTTTCGACACACCAAACCCGCCAGTATTACTCCTCATTTCCCGCCAAACCACTAGAAAATTCTTAAACCAAGAAGAAATGGTAAACATGATGGAAGAATTAGGGTTTCAAGTGATCATTGCCAGCTCAGCAAAAGAAATGTCAAATGTTGAGAAATTTTCTCATGTGATAAACTCCTGCAGTGTTATGGTAGGGGTGCATGGGGCAGGGCTTGCTAATGAGATATTTTTGCCCGATGGGGCTGTTATGGTACAAGTGAGACCTCTAGGGTTTCAATGGGACGTCGATTCGTTTTACAGTGAACCGGGTCCGGGTATGGGTTTGAGGTATTTGGAGTATATGATGGAACCCGAAGAGAGTTCGTTGGCTGACGTGTACGGTCTGGATCATCCGGTGCTTCAAGATACCGCGTCTGTAGCCGCAAAGGGTGGATATGATGCTGCACGAGAAATGTACTTAGATAAACAAGATTTGAGAATGAATTTAACAAGATTTAGAGAAACACTTGTTCAAGCGTTGAGGTTTGTTGGACGTGATATAAATGTTGCGGACGTTTGATTAATTTTATTTTTTTAGAAAGTTATTCACTTACATTTTGTTACATGCATGTTGGAAGTGTAATAAGTTTGGTCAAAAAAAAGTTGATAGGTTGTAGAGTATTTATGAATAAGAGATTTTATATTCATCCCAAAGTGTTCATTCGAATAATTAAGATCAGTTTAAGTGGGGGATTTGATGGTGTGCGGGGAGAACCTCCGCACAAGGCTCGTGATTTCGAGGGCACGCGATCAAAAAAAATCCGATAAACAGTAAACACATAATAATTTCAATATAGGCCCATTTACAAATAATTTTTTATGGTTTAAAATTTAGCCCACTTGGCATTACATTTATTGAGCCCAATACTAATTTTATTATTAGTTTTTAATTAATAATAAAACATTAACGAAGTACGTATTTTTATTTAATCTCAAACACGGTACGTGAATTCTTGCAGACGCCTCTGATTTTATTGTTTAAATAATTTGTTTCTCAAACACATTCAAACAATATGTTAAAGTAAATAACTGTTGAAAAATAGGTGAAAATAACATTTTTCACAAATATAGGAAAATGATTTTTTTCTATTTTGGACTAGAAATAAATATAATAAAATGAGCGGGTTTTATGTATTTATTTGTGGGTTTGTGTTCTATGTTGGAGTAGCTTCGCAACGAACTAAACCACGTCCAAAACGGAGCTAAGATAAATGAGATATCGATGCTCAAAGTTGGGTGTTTGAAACATTGAATGCTGAAACAAAAGGGAAAGTAGCACCTTGTCCCACATCAGAGAAGAGATGGAACTTAAATGGGTATTTAAGGTGGAACTCTCCATCTTTATTGATTCATGGAAGCACACACTAAGTGTTCTCGTGAAGGATGCGGAGCACCCTAACCCGCACTCTTACACGCTCGCTCGCGAGCGCGCATGGCGTGGGCGGGGAGGCGCTTTGATGGCGCATTTTGCACTTTGCACGCTCGCATCGCCACGAGCCGCTTGAGAGCCGCCTCTTTATTTTTGACCACGTGCGCGTGGTGGATCACAGAGGCTACAAGGACCAAGTGGTGAAGTGGCACGCAGGTTCGAGGCGTGTGACGTGGCAGTCCGCGCGCCAGTACAAGTGGCACGAAGGCGCGCGGTTGCGCATGGTGCAGGGGTCCTGTTGTGCGTGCGCGGCGCACCAAAGTGAGCCAATACGGCGCGACTGTGTGGCGTGCTCGTAGAGGCTCACAAGTGACGTGGCGCACGCGCGTATGGACCTAAGTCTGTGTGGTGCACTCGCGCATGGCAATGAGCCAAATGGACGCACCGCGCATGGGCGTGCAGCCCTGGGCGCGCGCGCAGCAGTGTGTCTTGCGCGCGGAGAAGCTTGCAGCATTGAATGACAGTGCATTTATAGTTTAACTTCGAAAGGGAAGCTTTCAAGGTAGACATCGAGTTCCTGTGCCAATTTCGGCAGTACTTCTGCTCCGGCTGTTGTACCCTGGGAAACAAAACGAGTACTCCTGGGAGACTCGGAATTTGTTTTAAGGGAAGCGTGTGAACACGAGCATGTGAACACGTGCCTCAGTCACTCTGCTTCTACACCTTTCTTGTATTTTGGTTTATTTCTGTTGTATTCGTACTAGTAATTTTTAGCTTTCTTATTTCTGTTTTGTAATCGAATTAATAAAATTTGTTTTATTTAATTACGCAAACAGTTCCTACAATCTTAAAACAAATTTTTAAAACCGTTCGTGTAATCAAAACCATTTTGTTGTGTGATTCAAACCAGTTTTGATTCACTCAGTTTGTGTTTTAAAAACAGATTTTTTTTGTTTTCATCTTCAAAGGAGCGACTTTGGTTGAAAACATCTTTGGTTACATTCAGTTATTGTCCTAAAAAATGGTAATAAACTTTCTGCCTTGGTCTTCAAAGTTGGACTTAGAAGCCAGTCAGTAAGTTTTAATTATTAAAAATTTTCTGTTTTTGGTCTTCAAAGTTGGACTTAGAAGCCGAAACAGTAAATTTGTGGTAAAAATTAAAATTTAATTGTTTACTTCTTTTTTTGTTGTGTGAAACAGAATTTTGGACTAAAACTTTAAATTTTTATTTTTCAGCATGTCGAACGAAAATGTCAACGTTAACAACAATACCAATGTTGTGACGGGAACCCCCCTGAACGCCACCACTCTGGGAGCGTCCACAGTGGCTAATCACGCTGAACGACCCGAGAAGTTCTCGGGTCTACACTTTAAGAGGTGACAGCAGAAGATGTTCTTCTAGCTGACTACCATGAACCTTGCGAGGTTCTTAACGGAAACCGCTCCCTAACATGTGGAATGGGAGACCGACACACAAAGACAGTGTGCGGTAGATGCGTGGAAGCATTCGGATTTCATATGTCATGACTATATGTTAAACGGCATGTTGGATGCGTTGTATAATGTGTACTACAACGTCAAGACTTCCAAAGACCTTTGGGATGCCTTGGACAAGAAGTACAAAACGGAGGATGCTGGCACAAAGAAATTTGTGGTAGCCCGTTTCTTGGATTTCAAAATGGTTGATTCTAAAACAGTTATGAATCAAGTCCAAGAATTCCAAATTATACTACATGACATCTTTGCGGAAGGCATGACACTTAGCGAGACATTCCAAGTGGCAGCGATGATTGAAAAGTTACCTCCTGGTTAGGTTGATTTTAAGAATTATCTTAAACACAAACGAAAGGAGATGACTATAGAGGACCTTATTGTTCGTCTTCGGATTGAAGAGGACAATAGAATTGCCCAAAAAGCCAGTCTTGCACAGACTAGTGCTAGCGCAAATTTGGTTGAGCATGGGCAATCCTCTAAGGGCGCGAAGGGTAAGGGGAAAAAGGACAAGGAGAAAGCAAAGGCTAGCGAACTTGGACCGAAGAAAGGGGTTGTGAAATAGAAACCTCAAACGTTCCAAGGGACTTGTTACAACTGTGACGAGCCGGGGCATCGGGCTAACCAATGCAAGAAACCAAAGCGTGAGTGTACGCACATGGTGGACGACGACGGAATGCCTTTGGTGGTAATGATTTCCGACAAAACCGGAATATTGGATGAGGTCAATGTGGTGACCAACACTCCAAAAGGATGGTGGGTTGATACGGGCACGACCCGTCATGTGTGCCTAGACAGGAGCCTCTTTACCACCTTCAAAGAGCTTGCGGGAGATGAGAAGCTGTACATGGGAAATGCAGCCACCGCGGACATCAAGGGTGAAGGAACGATGATTTTGAAGTGGACTTCAGGGAAGAAGCTCACTTTAAGCAACGTGTTATATGTCCCAGACTTGCGCAAGAGCCTAGTCTCGGATTGGTTGCTTAATAAGTTTGGATTTCGTTTAGTTTTTGAGAGCGATCAATTTGTACTAACTAAACGAGGAATGTATGTAGGCAAGGGCTATGCCCAAAATGGTATGTTTAAATTGAATGTAATGGCAGTCAAAAAGAACATGAATAAAATTGCTACTACTTCTACTTATATGCTTGAGTTTTCTGAATCGAATAAATGGCATGGTAGATTAGGTCACGTTAATTTTAATTCAATACGCCGTTTAATCAATTTAAATTGTATACCAACATTCCATATTGATTCACATTATAAATGTGAAACATGCGTTGAATCCAAACTTACAAGATCATCATCGAAATCGGTTGAACGAATAACCGAACCCCTTGATTTAATTCACACCGATATTTGTGATTTAAAAGCGGTACCCACAAGAGGTGGAAACAAGTACTTCATCACGTTTATTGACGATAGTACTAAATATTGCTATGTATATTTACTAAAAAGTAAAGATGAAGCAATAAGTAAATTTATCTTGTATAAAAATGAAGTTGAGAATCAACTTCAAAAGAAGATAAAAGCTTTGCGAAGCAATCAAAGAGGCGAATATGTTGCACCTTTTGCCGATTTATGCGCAAAAAGTGGCATTGTACATCAGTGTACACCTCCTTATTCTCCTCAATCAAATGGCGTGGCGGAACGAAAGAACCGCACATTGAAAGAAATGATGAACGCCATGTTGATAAGTTCTGGGGTGAACCAGGAAATGTGGGGGGAAGCCATTCTCTCGGCTAATTATCTTTTGAATAAGATACCACTCAAAAAGAGAGACAAAACTCCATATGAGTTATGGAAAAGGAAGAAGCCTTCATACAAATACTTGAAAGTGTGGGGGTGCCTAGCAAAGGTGATTGTACCACCTCGTAAGGCTCTTAGGATAGGACCCAAAACTGTTGATTGCATATTCATTGGGGGGGGATATTCCACGGTCCTCCCAACCGCCGAGGTGATCCCACCTCGCAGACCGCCACCTAGCAAGCCTGAGTCTGGGGGTAAATCCGCTACCATAGGGACATTGGGAACAAGCAAGACTCGAACCCGTTGTGTCTTACTTTGAAAATGTGTTTCCTTTGAGAAGACAAACACATGCAACGTCATCAACACCTAATTTTGAAGTAGGTGAAAGGTCATCTACTCCAGTTGATGAGGTAGTTCATGATAAGACACATGAATGACCTGAGGTTGAAGAAAGTGATCATAGGCGAAGTAAAAGGCCAAGGGTTGAAAAATCCTTCGGTCCAGACTTCGTTAGCTATATGGTTGAGGGCGAGCCCAATACATATCGCGAAGCGGTTTCCTCTTCAGAAGGACCTCAATGGAAAGAAGCAATAAGGAATGAAATTGATTCTATATTGCAAAATCATACTTAGCAGTTAGTAGATCTTCCACCTGGTTGCATACCACTTGGATATCGTTGGATATTCAAAAACGAGATGAAAACTGATGGAAGTATTGATAAATACAAGGCTAGGTTGGTGATTAAAGGATTTAGACAAAAGGAAGGTCTAGACTACTTTAATACCAACTCGTTTGTGACGCGCATAACCTCGATTAGATTGGTTCTTGCTATAGCGGCTTTAAGAAATTTGGAAGTTCACCAAATGGACGTTAAAACCGCATTTCTAAATGGCGATTTAGAAGAAGAGATTTACATGGAGCAACCTGAAGGTTTATCCGCCCCAGGTCAAGAGGGTAAAGTATGTAAACTCGTCAAGTCTTTGTATGGCTTGAAAGCAAGCACCAAAACAATGGCACCAAAAGTTTGATCATGTCATGATTGAAAATGGTTTCAAAATAAATGAGTGCGACAAATGTGTTTATTTCAATGACACAAATGAAGGTTATGTGATTTTATGGCTTTATGTAGACGATATGCTTATCATTGGGAGTAATGATAAAATTATCAAAGCTACTAAAAGCATGTTGAAAGCGAGATTTGACATGAAAGACATGGGTTTAGCGGATGTGATTCTTGGAGTAAAGATCATAAGAACCCAAGATGGTCTTGTGTTAAGTCAATCTCACTATGTGGATAAAATTCTTGAAAAATTCAACTCGGGAGACACGAGTGTAGCTCGAACTCCAGTTGATACCTCCCAACATCTCAAGAAAAATAAGGGAGATGGAGTTGCTCAGTTAGAGTATTCAAGAATTATTGGCAGTCTCTTGTATCTAATGACATGTACAAGACCCGACTTGGCTTACGCGGTGAGTAGGCTAAGTAGATACACCAGCAATCCGTGCGCGGATCATTGGAAAGCTATCACGAGGGTGCTTCGATACATAAGATACACAAGAGATTATGGACTGCATTATACCCGACAACCAGCAGTGATCGAATGATCCACTGATGCAAACTGGATATCAGATAATAAAGATTCCAAATCAACAAGTGGTTACGTGTTTACACTTGGAGGAGCTGCTATTGCTTGGAAGTCTTCTAAGCAAATGGTCATAGCAAGATCCACAATGAAATCCGAATTTGTCGCCTTGGATAAGTCAGGTGAGGAGGCAGAATGGCTACGTCAATTCATGGAATATATTCCAAGATGGCCAAGGCCTTTGCCAGCCATATGTGTACATTGTGATAACCAATCAGCGATTGGTAGAGCTCAAAGCTTTATGTACAATGGCAGAACAAGGCATATGCGACGTAGACATAACACGGTACGACAACTACTCTCAACGGATGTTATCACAATTGATTATGTGAGATCAAAGGATAACATTGCAGACCCGTTTACAAAAGGCATAAGTAGAGAGTTAGTAGAAACGTCGTCAAGACGAATGGGACTAAAGCCCGTGATAAATGGGAATATGAGGGAAACCTAACTTAGTTGACTGGAGATCCCAAGATCTAAGTTCAATAGGACAACTTAATTATATTACCAAAACGGAGTCGCTGTGGGGGAGTACCCCAAACTAAATAAAAGGGAGTTATATATACTTCCTAGTCCATTCCAATCATTGACATGAAGTGAGGTTAAGCATATTAAGGTTAAGGATTTTGAGTATATCCAAATTAACCATGATGCTTTTAATGATTCAGAGGAATCACCTATGTTAGAGAGAAGTGGGGTCGTTCCGAATGGATTTGTGGGGTGCGCAAATCCTAGAGCTCTCGCAGAACCAGACTAGTGTTCCAGTACCATAATAGGACACGACAATGAGGGGTTGGCCAAACCAGGGAGAGTATTGTATGAAGTGTATTGTCGTTTACACAAATGGGGGTATGTTCAACGACATCGCGTCTACAAACCGCTAGTAAGCTAAGTATGTTTCAAAAAAGAAGGTTCAAAGGTAACAACCTACCTATCTTGCAATACTAAACTGTCGAAGTTTATCGTTGAAAAGTGTAAGGAAAAAATAGATTTCCATACATGTGGGGGATTGTTGGAAATTTGATGAAAATAGCATTTTTCATGTGGGGGATTGTCGAAAAAATAGGTGAAAATAGCATTTTTCACAAATATAGGAAAATGATTTTTTCCTATTTTTGACTAGAAATAAATATAATAAAATGAGCGGGTTTTATGTATTTATTGTGGGTTTGTGTTCTATGTTGGAGTAGCTTCGCAACGAACTAAACCACGTCCAAAACGGAGCTAAGATAAATGAGATATCGATGCTCAAAGTTGGGTGTTTGAAACATTGAATGCTGAAACAAAAGGGAAAGTAGCACCTTGTCCCACATTGGAGGAGAGATGGAACTTAAATGGGTATTTAAGGTGGAACTCCCCGTTCTTATTGTTTCATGGAAGCACACACTAAGAGTCCTCGTGAAGGGTGCGGAGCACCCTAACTCGCACTCGCACACGCTCGCTCGCGCGCGCGCGCGTGCGTGGCGTGGGCGATGAGGCGCTTTGATGGCGCACTTTGCACTTCGCACGCTCACATTTTTGACCACGTGCGTGTGGTGGATCACAGAGGCTGCAAGGACCAAGTGGTGAAGTGGCATGGCAGTCCGCACGCGAGTACAAGTGGCACGAAGGCGCGTGGTTGCGCATGGTGCAGGGGTCCTGTTGTGCGTGCGCGGCGCACCAGAGTGAGGCAATACGGCGCGACTGTGTGGCGTGCTCGTAGAGGCTCACATGTGACGTGGCGCACGTGCGCATGGACCTTAGTCTGTGTGGCGCGCGCGCGCATGGCAGTGAGCCAAAAGGACGCACCGCGCATGGGCGTGCAGACCTGGGCGCGCGCGCAATAGTGTGTCTTGCGCGCGCAGAAGTTTCCAGCATTGAATGACAGTGCAGTTGCAGTTTAACTTCGAAACTGATGAGTTAATGGTCTTTGGATGAGAATTAAATGACGTATTAAATTGCATTGAAGACGTTTAATGCAATTTAAACCTCTCTTTAATTCCTTTTTGACTGTTTCGACTTAGGAGCTGTATAAATACAGCTCCATACCTAGCTGCAAAATACACCAGAAACAACAGCACCTATAACTCTCTCTACATTCTACTAATCTTTTCTTGCAGCTTTCAAGGTAGACATCGGGTTCCTGTGCCAATTCCGGCAGTACTTCTGCTCCGGCTGTTGTACCCTAGAAAACAAAACGAGTACTCTTGGGAGACTCGAAATTTGTTTTAAGGGAAGCGTGTGAACACGTGCCTCAGCCACTCTGCTTCTACGCCTTTCTTGTATTTTGGTTTATTTCAGTTGTATTCGTACTAGTAATTTTTAGCTTTCTTATTTCTGTTTTGTAATCGAATTAATAAAATTTGTTTTATTTTATTTAATTACCGCGAACGGTTCCTACAATAACCATATATAAAAAAAAAAAAATACGTGACTCACGTAATTCCTTCTACATTTTATGTAAACTTTTATGTCATGAAATATGTAATTTTTTTTTCGAACAACGAAATATATGCTTTACTAAAACAAACTTCCAGCAAAGTGACTAGAAGAAGTTGAAGATACAAACTCAGACAAATAAGTTGATATTTGAGGTCATGGGCGTAGCTTTGAAGGGGCCGGGAGGGGCGCCCGACCCCCCGAACTTTTCGCTCAGTAGTGTTATGTATGTACGTTTCGTATAGAATTTTTTAGATATATACGTTTTCGAACCCCCGGTTTTATAATTTTTAAGGTATAATTTTAGGTCCGATGACTTCCGACCCCCCGGTCGGAAATCTCAAGCTTCGCCACTGTTTGAGGTTTATCATGCTGGAAGTAATCGGATCAAAATCGTTGAACACATGTAATTTGTGTGATCAGCTCAACCACAACTCTTTCTTCTTTATTAATATCAAACCAAAACAAAAATAATCAAAATTTATTTACCCTAACAGACCTATTTATACTAAACCAATAACTTATAGAAAACAAGTTATCCTAAACGAGTACTTACCAGTTACCACCACTATGACACGCTCTTTTACTCCCTACCACCAAAATCAACAAAATATTAAGAAGAACCATACTACATGGTGTTTACAATTCTCTATATAAAAGCATAAAAGCAGTGTTTTCAGACCCGACTGGACTAATAAAAGTGATTGTGTATTAAACTGTCATTTTGGTTCCTGTGGTTTGAACATTTTTGCCATTTTAGTCCAAATCTCAAATTTTTTTAAATCTGAGTCCCTGTGGTCTCACTTTTATTGTCATTTTAGTCCAAATTTCAAAAAAAATCTAATTTTGTCAGGATTTCTTACTGAATTTTGTCTTTTTCCTCATTTCTCCTAAGGGCAAATGTCATCATAGATTATTATAAACTAATTTATATTAAAAAAATCAAAAAAAAAAAAAAAGGAAAAACGACTTATAAATAACCCTAACCCTAATCAATCAAAACCTCTCACCGTCCCCCATCATCTTCTTCCTCAGACCTACAACTACAATGGTGGAATCTAACAGCAATTTCATAAATTCATTCATAAACAATCTATTCATCAATCTAAACACAAAAAAAAAGAATTAATCTCAATCATAAACAATCAATTCATCATTTTATACACAAAAAAGGGATAATATCATCCATAAGCAATCATTTTAAGAATTTAAACACAAAAACAATCATAACTTCATTCAAAAACGATAAAACCTACACGAAATCAGATCGTTACCTTCGTTATCAACAATAACTTGAACGGAATATCCTCTAAGCACGAGCTGTTTCACGATAGCGATTCCGAGAAATGAGATGTCGCTGATGACGCAAACGAGCTTCTGATTTACTGTAAATTCGTTTCAGTTACATTACGTCAGTCGCCCGAGATTGCGCTCGTACGTCTTCCGTACTGGCCTTAACGACGACGGCGGAGCAGGACAATAGCATACGACGGAACTCTTCGATCTTAGATCTCCGGCTCTCGTCTGTCCGTACGACGCCCATTGAAGTCGTTTTGTTACAGTAGAAGAATGTTTGACGGTTATGCGAAGAAGGTTTAAGAAGAAAATAATGTTGCAGGTCTGAGGAAGAAGATGATGGGGGACGGTGAGAGGTTTTGATCGATTAGGGTTAGGGTTATTTATAGGTCTTTTTTCCTTTCTCCTTGGGGAAGATGATGTGCTGGTTTACTCATTTAGTTAATATGTTAAATAAAATTAGTTGGACAAAAATGCCCCTACACAAAAAGACAAAATAGACAGGTTGCAACAATAAAAAAGGGGGTTTTTGAATTTTGGACTAAAATGGTAATAAAAGTGAAACCACAGGGACCCAGATTTTAAAAGTTTGAGATTTGTACTAAAATGGCAAAAGTGCCCAAACCACAGGGACCAAAATGGTAGTTTACTCTATTCATTTTTACAATTCTCTATACAAAAGTGATCATTGTGCATTAAACGCGTTCGCTTATCATAAAGCTACAATCTCTATTAATATAACCGTACTAATATTCATTTTCTAGAGTCAAGAAGTATGATTTATGTGCCAGAAGTATGTAAGTGGATTCCTAGTAAATGCAATATTTTCATTTGTAGGGCTGAAATGGGAAGATTGCGACTCTTGTTGCGTTAAAAAGGAGAAATATTGGCGATAATAATATGACATGTGGGTTATGTGGAGAAGGGGAGGAGACCGTTGATCATTTTTTTACAGCGTGCTACTTCGCTTCAATGCTATATATGGTCATACATTAGCAATTGGTGCAAGATCCAGAAGAATATGGTTACGTTCTGGTTTAAAGACCTTATAGAGATGCACGATCATGTTGGTTTGAGAGGTTAGAAAAAAGAACCTCTAAAGGGCATCATCAGGTTAGGGTGTTGGATCATTTGAAGGGAGAGAAACGATGCCAGGTTCAACAATAACAGGAGTTAGATCATATTATCAATGAGGTCAAAAGTGTGGGGTTTTTGTGGTATATGTCTAGAACTAAAGGAACGTCTATTTCATGGGTAGATTGATGTAAATTTTTAATGTGTGTTTGGGCTGCCTCGGTTTGAGGTGGCTTATGTTTTAATGAAGTTTACTTTTGATAAAAAGATTGAATTGTAGCCATAGATCGTTGTAGAGACGGGTAGGTCAGACCTATTTTAGCGATGCATTAAAATCTCAAAAGAATAATTAAAAAGATGAATATTAATTACTACTAAGATACTTTTAAAACATCTCACTAGAATTGACTTGTAAAATTCACTTGTATTTTGAAATTAAAATACGACAACCTTGTCACTTTTTTGTCGTCTTTCTTATTAGTAAACGTATTTTAAATAATATAACCAATCTGTAGGGGTAATAGTCCTAAATCCTACGCCGAATAATCAGGTCGCGTGCAGGACTATACTCTTATCAGAATAATTTGGTGGCTTTCACAACCTCGCATCTGCTAATCAGGGGTAACCTAGGCCGCACGCGATGTCAGGGCCAACACCGGACCAAATTTGACACTTAGCTCCTTGAATGAAAACTCTTACTTACTGGACCTTACGCCAGCTACACGGGACATCCCCGGTGGTCGTGTAGAGGAAGAAAGCGTAGACAAACCTAGGACAAGTACCAAAGGTACAAGTGGCAGAGCAATGGACCAATGAGCGTCCAACGGGCTGTATCCGATCATGCTGCACGATTAACGATCGTACAGGAGACAAGAAGGTACACAAGGACGCACACGTGGCACCAATCAGCATGCGCCGACCACTGCTCCACAATCTCCACTTAGCTGCTGATGACAGTCTAGACAACAAGGGTGACTATCAGGACACGTGGATTCATTCGATGCCATACCCTCAAAATCCACACACGGAGTACTACCGCGAGGCGTGTGACTGACCCGAATCCAACCACTAATTATCTTTAACCGATTAGTTATTATTACAAATAATAGCGTATTTAGTGACCCAATTTAAATTTTTCAAAACACAACTTAAGTTTGCAGTGGAAAGGAAAGGAGAACATATCGTAATTTAAAACCACATGTTTATTAATCATGAAACTTACAAACCACGCACTCCAGCCGATTGCAATGTGTTAGGTCATATGAGACCGTTGGTACTTGTTTTAGATGGTTATGGATTGTTTTGGTTATGTTTATTAGACTTTATAAAGTCTAGGGGCTAATATTGTAATATTTTGATAGTGGCAAATCTGACTTGGTGTAGTTAAGATTCCAGCAAATTTATAAATTTGCTGGCAAGTCAGACACTATATATAGCCCATGCATTGTAACCAACTTAAGCTTTTGGCTCTTGAATGAATATTGGTGTTGTTACTTTCTCTTGTTGATCTAGTGCTCAAATCTGATATCCAAGGTTGTTTATTGCTATATCTTATTGTTTGGATTCAATACAACACTTGTTGTATTCATTAATCCATTAGCTTCCCTTCATCTTTGATATTTCTTAACTTTTCATATCTCAAACACCTAATCAATAGGTGTTATGGGTTAAAACAACCAACCACTGTGATCCGGATACGTTTTGGGATCTACAATTTGGTATCAGAGCCTTTGTGCTCTTGGTTGTTGTGTTTTTGTTAAGATTGTTCAATGTTTTGAAGGTTTTTCAAAGTTTCAAGGTTTTTCATATTTTTGGACTTAAAATGGATTGATTTGGGGGTTTAATCGATAGGTTGTTGTTAATCAGCGATTAGGGAGTCATTTTGGTCATTTTGATGCATAGAAACATGGTTTTTGAGTTGTTTTTGGGTGATTAGAGGGTTTTAGTTCGTGTTAAACCCTCTGGTTGGCGAAGATAAATTTGAATACAGCGATTTTATTTGAATACAGCGTTTTTATTGAAAGACCCGGCGAATCTGTGTTTTCCGGCAACTTTCCGGCGAAATTAAATTTTCCGGCGAACTTTTCCGGCGAAATTAAATCTTGAACGCGAGTTCAAGTTCTCCGGCGTATTAAATACGCCGGTAAGTCACGTTTTCCAGAGTCGTTATTCCGGTGGTTTTATTCCAGCTGGCGAATTTAATGTGCCAAAGAAGGGAGTAGAAATAGAATCTTTTGCTGATGATAATAAAATTCTCAAAGTTTTAAACTTCAATCCATAACAACAAAACACAAAACTCAAAGAATACATTTGATTGAATCATAATATAGAACAGATTGCATATATTTTCCGTAGAAACATCTTAATCTGGCTATAACAAGAATCACAGAACCATCTCTCGTCGTGACTTACCACTTTCCGGTGCGTTTCCGGTCACCGGCTAGGGTTTCGGCGACGCAATTCCGGTGAACTCCTTCTATCCAGACACTTTCAGATCTGCTTCTCCACCGTCCTCTACAACAACACCACCATCTCCTCGCCACATCTCCGCCTTTCATCACCTTTTAACCACCGACATCAACTATTCACCTGCAACCACTCACCTGTAACCCACCCGTACACGGTTATCGCCACCCAAAAACCACCGTCACCGGAGCTAAAACATCTTCCACCACCTCCGTTTGCACCATCCATCGCCACTACCTTCGATAACCACCATCATCCTCTCCACATTACACCTCCGCCACACCAGAAATTCACCACCGTCCACCGTCAATAGCCTCCCTCATCCCCTTCCTCCCTCTTAGACCACCATCGTATAAACATCACCATCTCCGATTACCTCCACCCCACGAACCACCGTAACAAACTGCACTACCACGAGCACCACCACACACCGTCGTCTCCTTCGTTTCTCCTCCGTACAACTGTCCCTCTACACTCACCGGAAATCACCCTTAAACCACAAGACGGTCTTTGAATCAGAGCAGTTGAGTGTAAGAATTGGTGATTGAATTCATTTTTAAGAGTTTGATTCTTTTTTTGTTGTTGCAGTGGTTTCGAAGAAAGGGAGAGAAGGAGAAAAAGGTGTATAGTGGGTGACGGCATTTCAAACATCAGAAACATTAGGGTTTTTATCATTTGACGTAATCTCTTGTGAGCTAGAACCGTGGGCTTAATCTGTGGGCTTCGTGAGAAATTGTTCGGATTTTAGTGGACAAATTCAACAATTTGATAATATACGAAACTAGGGCCGGGGTTTAAGATTTTATTTGAGGGCCTAGAGAATTGATACGAATTGGGCCGGGTATTAAATTTTTATTTGTGGGCCTAGAATATTGATCAGTTTGGGTCGGGTTTTAAGTTTATTTTTTTTTTTTGGGCCTTTTTTAAAAATTAATTTGTTTTCACAAAATTGAGTTAGCCCGGGAGTTTTAAGCTATTTTTGGGCCTTTTCGAGTTGATACTTTTCGGGTTGATACGGGGTTATTTTCAAAGTCATTTAACCCAGGTTTTGAGCTGATACAAAGTTTTTGTTTGATTAAAAAAAAATGTTTCAAAATCAGTTAACTCGCATTGCTCAAGCAGACCTTGAGACCGGAACCACCACTAGACCACCAAAGTTGAAAGGAGCAGAATATTTCGGTACTTGGAAGATTCGTATCCAATCGTTCTTCGAATACACGGACTACAATCTGTGGCTCTCAGTCACCGTTGGACCCCACATTCCAACGATGGTTCGAGGAGATGCGATAGTCACTAACAATGACTCTACAACCTTCACTGATGGAGACAAGGCCCTAATCCAACGCGACCGCCATGCACATGCCGCCTTAACCATGGCTCTGTCAACTGATGACTGTAACATGTTTGAGAAATACAGAACTGCAAATGAACTCTGGCTCGCTTTGATCGAATGTTACGAGGGAAACGAAGAGCTGATTGAGAGCAAAAGAATCATGGTGCAGAAGCAATACGACATGTTTTGTGGAATTCGTGGAGAAAGCCTTTCTGATCATATCAGTCGCTTTCGGAATATGATGACCAAGATGAAGAAGGCAGGAAATCCTATCACTAACCGTGCTGCCATAAAGAAGCTTTTGGACTCACTTACAATGGAATGGAGCCTGAAGTGCATGATGATCAAAAGGGATTTCCTCGACAATCCAAATCTTGTCACTCTGACCGATTTGATCAACACTTTAAAGGCTTTTGAAATGGATGATAACAAACGAGAAATGAATACGACTGGTTACACTGCAAAGCCTGCTCAGACTTCTGCAGGATTGAAGAACGTGGCACTTCTTGCATCTGAAGGTGTCAGTCAACAAGCTTCAGACACGACTTACTTCAATGCTTCCGCAAGCGCATCAAAGGCTCCACGGTCCAGTGAAAAGATAGTTGTGCTCGGTGAAACTCAAGCGGAGGAGAATGTTGAAGTAGAGGAACAAGTTCACAAAGCACTCAGGGCAAAAATCTCGAGCGAGTCTTTATCTTCATCGTCAAAACCCACCGAGAAACAGGCTATGGGAATCCCAAAAGGAGATGATGCCACCGACAAGGGTCTGAAGAGTATTCTCACTTCCTCCGAGCCTGAGAAAGACAAGAAGGCTGAAGAAGCTGTGAAGGCCACAGAGCAGGTTCAGAAAGAAACAACTTCTGTGAAGGAAGAGAAAGCGAAAGCCTCAGCTGCGGCCATGAAAACCGAATCCCCAAAAGAAAAGGCAGACAAAGACTTGGTAAACAGCATTCCACATAACTTTAAAGTAAAGTTATGCACACGAGCATGCGTTGATGTCGTGGCACATTACAAGTCTCTTAATCTAGAATTTGAGAGACAGAAAGACAAAGCTTTAAAATTTAACAAAGAACTTAAACAGAACGAGGCCGCATATCAGAGAAAGTTGAATTCAACTTTAGCTGAAATGCAAACTCTAAAAGAATTTGTGTTTAGAAAAGATTTTATCATTAACGATCTCACAGATAGACTAGAAAAAGCTTTGAGCGAAAAGAATAAATTGCAAATTATCATAGACAAATGGAATGTCAGTCAAAAGGCCTTTACTGACATCAAAAACTGCCAACGACCAACGTATGTGAAAGACGGGATCGGGTATAAGGATAGGCAAGGAAATGAAAGAAAACTTTTCTTTCCACCACATAGCAAAAACTATGTGCCTATCCCAACTCCTCATCCCGACAATGATTTCATTGATGAAAAGGCCTCTGTAGATCAAAACGATTCTTTCAAAAATGAAACAACCGCTAACATTTCTAAAAGTCATGCAGATCCAATTGTGTGTAAAGAAGATGTGTGCGATGAGGATGGAGACTACGGCGGTTCAAAAATAGGAATAGGTTATTCAGGCAACAGTTATTCCACTGTTAACTGGTTCGCCTGGAACTGTGATAAGGAAAACAATATTCGGGATGAATGTAATAATGGCCATGCGCCTAAATTTAAGTCTTTGGATGACTGTAAGGGCCATGTGCCTACATTTAAGACCTATGATCGTGAACATGTGATGTCTAAATGTCATGATTTAAATTCTGCATTCTATGATGTTAAAAACGTGAATGAACCTCCTATATTTGTGCCAGAAATGAAACAGAATAGTTTTGGAAAATTCCTCACCGAGGAAATTCCAGAATTTATTCCATCTCGAACAGGTAAAACAGATTCAGAGAAGGAAGTCACTGAAGAAAGCAGCGAAGAAGATT
Source organism: Helianthus annuus (assembly GCF_002127325.2). Taxonomy (NCBI): domain Eukaryota; kingdom Viridiplantae; phylum Streptophyta; class Magnoliopsida; order Asterales; family Asteraceae; genus Helianthus; species Helianthus annuus. The sequence goes on along the minus strand of NC_035445.2, from coordinate 109,723,067 downwards.
CAAACATTTCTGCCTCAGAAAAGGAAGAAGAAACTTCAAGCTCTGACAAAGATCAAGAATCAGAAAATTCAGATGAAGATCAAAGTGAAGATCAAAGCTCCGAAGATTCAAGTGAAGAAATTACAGACGAGACAAATGAAGATCAAAGCTCAGAAAATTCAAGTGAAGATCAAGTATCGGAAATTTCATCAGACCCCGACAATGATGATGACTCTTCAGAAGATGAAAGCCGTATAGACAAGAAAATAAAGGAAGTCAAAAGCTCAAGCTGCAAGGATTCATCATCATCAGACAACATCTCATGCAGCTCAAGACTTTCATCACATACTTTACCCTCTAACACATCAACCTCCAAAAGAAAAGAGCTAATTGCAAACGATGTTTTCGTTGTGGTCGTTTAGGACATACAGTGAAACATTGCAAATGCAAGAAATTTTCCGAACCTGAAAATAATTTTGTCAAAAATTTCACTGAGCAGTTTTATAATCTTAAGAAAACAGTCAAAAACTTAGTTAACTCAACTTGTTTTTGGAGACAAAAAGAAAACTTTGTGATTCAAAATCATGATAGATTAAAATTGAAGCAAGTATGGGTTCCGAAAACTAACTAACTGGTATTTTTTTTTGTTGTAGACTAGAATAAAATTGCGTTGGGTGGTGATGGAGCTCATTAGACACATGATGAATCTTCAAAGGGCTTCTCAAGAACTTGAAACTCGTCGATGGTGAAGTTGTATCGCTTACCGATGTTCAAAAAGGAGGAAAGCTAGTTGTACGTTGGACGCAATTATTCTAAGAAGATATTCTCTATGCTTCAGATTCGTTCTAGAATCCTATGAGCGCATCAGAAGTCTGTGACAAAGGAATGTCAGCTCCATTCAACGATGTAGAATGCGTCTAACTACACAGCTTCCCACAACAAAAAGCCGACATCCCCACAGAAGTCTTCAAAATAGATCCGTATCAACCAGATTGGTAACCTGGTTGGAAATGGTTAATTTCCTTGAGTGGAAATGAATCTTGTTGCCCAAAAAGCTTTCGTAAATACTCTATCTTTTGTCCACGGTTTTACATAAAAAAAACGGTTGTTAAAAGTAAAACAAGTATCGTTAAATGTTGCCCACCAAAAAGATTTTCTGCAAAATTAAAATTTCATTTTCGGGCAAATGGACTCTCGAAAATAAAAGTTTTAGGGGGGATATTCCAGAAAATCAAAAATCAGGTGCTTGTGTCTGACTCCTGTTAGCGGAAATGATAGAAAATTACTAACACTTTGTCATTTCTTGCAAAACAGTAAAGCAAACGAAATCGGGGTACTAAGCAATGACGTGTCGGTAGATTCAGCAACACCGACGAGTAAACTGCTGTTAGGGAGCAAAACATAACTTCTACACAAGGATTCTGGCTTTTCTCAGGCATTACGCATCTTGTGGGTAACACGTTGCGGCATATGGCTTAATGGTCTTAAATCTTGCGTTGATAGATTGCCAAAGTCTGAGATCTTGGGTCTTTATATTGGTTTTCATTCGGGGGTATCATAGTTGGTCTTCTGCTGCATCCAGATACATGCTGACCTAGAACTTCTATGATATCCTTTCATAATAAGCGCCTTAAAAAAAAGAAGGCCAAACCCTTTCATAATAAGTGCCAATTTTGGCCAATACCTTTAGATGGATTAGTTTTGGTCTCTCTGCTGTACGAAAGTACTGACCTGTTCACCAAACTATCTGTCCTCGGTAGTTCTTGGGATCTCTGTTGTACGAAAGTACAGACATGATCTCTGGTTATGAGGAATCTTTGCGCATACCTTGATCGTGGGGGTATGTCCTGATGTGGGACTCATGGACTTAATGTCTCTATTCTCAATAGCTTGTGTGGGGGCCATTGAAGACTTGTCAATATTACCGAAAACATGATAAAAGCGCTCTCCGAAGGCATGTTGAAAGAAGGATGCATGGATTTAAGTGGACAAACATACTGGCAGTTTTTCTTGTGCCTTGTTTCACTAATAATAATAATATATAAGAAATTGACAGGTGTTGGCAATATGATCTTCTGCAGGTAAGTTGACGAGCGTCAAAAGAAAAAGGAAATCAGTGAAAAAGGAACCTCCCGGTTTGAAAAATGAATTTCGAAGTCCAAAATTATCCAAGTTTTGACATTTTGTAAATATTTTCTAAGTGTTTATGCAGTTTTAAGATAACATGGGCATGCTTTTCGAGAAAGTTTTAAATTTTTGAGCGTTTTAATTATGACTCGTATATAATCCGACGCTATTAACAAAATCTGACCGACGTAATTATCTAAATTTCAAAAATATGTAGTGTTCTTACCTGCATACTTGATTGCGCCTTTGTAAATATTCTTATTTCTTTCATTACTACTTCTATCCTTTGTAAATATAGCATTATAGCATTATCTAACCTTCTCATTTTGCAATCCAGATCTCACTTAGCTCGTTTGTGTGTTTCAGAATACAAGAACTGTTAGAAACGAGATCAAGAGAAACGGGATGGTGTAGGATTGAAGATATATTTTGCATATGTTCTCTTTGAAGTCTCTTACACGGAAACGAAGAACAAGATATTGAAGAAGATCCCCAACAGGTTGCAAAAAGTAGAGACAAGCGTAAGAAAAGGCGGGGTGATTCGGCACTACAAGCTGATCTTAAGATACACGTGAGCTGTGAGAAAGGTGAAAGAAAGAAAGACTGAGATGATGGAGATCTTATTCAAAAATTGAAGAACAAAAGGAGTGTGACGAAGGTCGAGAAAAAAAAAGAAGCTATCATCAATCACCTGCTCCAAAAGTCATAAATCGTTCATCTGAATCAGAAGTTCGAGAGATTCAATCTCCAGCGTCATCCACACACAATGTCACAATAGGGGGCGCAAGTGAAGCTGATAACAAGCAAACTCCATCACAGCACAACGTGGGAAAAGACGCAGCAAATCCTGAAACCAGAGTCAAAGAATGAAGACGCTCAAGTACGCAACGGTCTAGGGGGAATATTGTTAGACCATTTTGAGACCGTTGGTACTTGAGTCGCTTAGGGTCTGAAACACTAAACAAGAATGAAGAACAATCAAGTACGCAACGGTCTTGGGGGAATATTGTTAGGTCATATGAGACCGTTGGTACTTGTTTTAGATGGTTATGGATTGTTTTGGTTATGTTTATTAGACTTTATAAAGTCTAGGGGCTAATATTGTAATATTTTGATAGTGGCAAATCTGACTTGGTGTAGTTAAGATTCCAGCAAATTTATAAATTTGCTGGCAAGTCAGACACTACATATAGCCCATGCATTGTAACCAACTTAAGCTTTTGGCTCTTGAGTGAATATTGGTGTTGTTACTTTCTCTTGTTGATCTAGTGCTCAAATCTGATATCCAAGGTTGTTTATTGCTATATCTTATTGTTTGGATTCAATACAACACTTGTTGTATTCATTAATCCATTAGCTTCCCTTCATCTTTGATATTTCTTAACTTTTCATATCTCAAACACCTAATCAGTAGGTGTTATGGGTTAAAACAACCAACCACTATGATCCGGATACGTTTTGGGATCTACACAATGTCCGTCCTAAACTGTATCGAGCAACCTGCAAAGCATGCAGTAGGGTGTCAACACAAAGTTGGTGATTTCACTAGTTTTCCAGTTTTAGTTTTCAAAAACGTGAGTTGTTTTGATAAAACATTTATAATCACGTTATGGGGAGCTACCCCATCTGTAAGCTCACTAAACTGTCGATTCCGAAAGTGGTGACGTTGAGTTGTTGTTCCCCGAGTCAATGTCTATCATCATTGGCCAAGTTGCAAGGTCTACTAGTTCACGCCCGATCCCCCAGTCACTGTGTGAGGTTTGTCAAACCTAATAGCGCTATCAACTAATAACTTGTTTGCCCCCGGCAATTAATCGGTATTGTAAGCAGGAACTTTCCATGATAGAGTTTCGTTTAGTTTTGCTAGTTGTGATTTATAAATAATATCCAAACGTATCCCCCCGGGGGATTGTAGTTTAAAAGTAGGAAAAACCTAGGACAAGTACCAAAGGTACAAGTGGCAGAGTAGTGGACCAATGAGCGTCCAACAGGCTGTATTCGATCATGCGGCATGATTAACGATCGTACAAGAGACAAGAAGGTACACAACGATGCACACGTGGCACCAATCAGCGTGCGCGAACCACTGCTCCACAATTTCCACTTAGCTGCTGATGACAGTCCAGACAACAAGGGTGACTGTCAGGACACGTGGATCCATTCGATGTCACACCCTCAAAATCCACACATGGAGTACTACCGCGAGGCGTGTGACTGACTAGGATCCAGCCACTAATTATTTTGAACCGATTAGTTATTATTACAAATAATAGCGTATTTAGTGACCTAATTTAAATTTTTCAAACCATAGCTTATGTTTGTAGTGGAAAGGAAAGAAGAACAAATCGTAATTTAAAACCACAGGTTTATTAATCATGAAACATACAAACCACGCACTCCAGCCGAGTGCAATGTTCGTCCTAAACTGTATCGAGCAACCTGCAAAGCACGCAGTAGGATGTCAACACAAACTTGGCGAGTTCACGAGTTGTCCAGTTTTAGTTTTCGAAAACGTAAGTTGTTTAGATAAAACATTTATAATCACGTTATGGGGAGCTACCCCATTTGTAAGCTCACTAAACTGTCGATACTGAAACTAGTGACGTTGAGTTGTTGTGCCCCGAGTCAATGTCTATCATCATTGACCAAGTTGCAAGGTCTACTAGTTCACGCCCGATCCCCCCGGTCACGGTGTGAGGTTTGTCAAACCTAATAGCGCTATCAACTAATAACCCGTTCGCCCCCGGCGATTAATCGGTATTGTAAGCAGGGACTTTCCATGAAAGACTTTCGTTTAGTATTGCTAGTTGTGATTTACAAACAATATCCATACGTATCCCCCAGGGATAGTTGTTTAAAAGTACCCAATCGTATTCCCCCTGGAATAGTAGTTCAAAAAGTATCTTTCCCAAAGTTAGCAGTTGGACCAAAGATAGCAGTTTGTCCGTGTCCCTCCCTTGGACGCCTGCATTTAGTGTGTGAACTCACCTTGGTTTGCTCGGTAGACAATTTACTTGTGTTACGTTGGTCAACCATAGAAAATTATAGTTATTAATATTCATTAGTTTAGTGTGCAAGTAGTGTCACGTATAACCCTACACGTATCTAACACATAACATGCATGTCATACTAGCATATATGGTATTGGGCCTATCCTAGGATATGAATAGTTAAACAGTAACAATTAAGCAATAATATTACGACGTAGTCCATAACATCAGTTTGTGCGGCCCAATAACTAAGCAAAGAAGTCCACTCAAAACTGGATGGTCTCGAGTCGCAACCCAGCATTTTCGAGTCGCAACCGAAGATCCCGAGTAGTGCATATTCGAGTCGAGACACTGAGGTCTCGGGTCAAGTCTCGAGTCGAGATCAGGAGATCTCGAGTCGCAACCGAAGATCCCGAGTAGTACATATTCGAGTCGAGACACTGAGGTCTCGGGTCAAGTCTCGAGTCGAGATCAGGAGATCTCGAGTCTCGAGTCGAGATCAGGAGATCTCGAGTTGTTTAAAAGCTAGTCTCGAGTCCCCAGATGTGCATGCCTGGTCTTGGGTCGTAATCTCAGGTGAAACAGCTGCTGAGTCGAAACCAGTGATGAGTCCCCTGGTCTCGATTCTCAACCGTCGTGGAATCTTTCTAGAACCCTTATCCACAGTGTACGATCCAATAAGATTTCCATAACATGATTATACCATACCGTATAATCATCAAATCAGATCAAACAAACCTATTTCAAATATTTCAATCATCATTCAAATAGTTCATCATGCTCATAATTCAAAATAGATCCAATCCAACATCTTCTAACACTCTTTCATGAACACATCATAATATTCATAATAGATTGTTTGTTTCAAACATCACAATAGATAGCAGTTTGTCCGTGTCCCTCCTTGGGACGCATGCTTTTAGTGTGTGAACTCACCTTGGTTTGCTCGGCAGACAATTTACTTGTGTTACGTTGGTCAACCATACCCAATTATAGTTATTAATATTCATTAGGTTAGTGTGCAAGTAGTGTCATGTATAACCCTACATGTATCTAACACATAGCATGCATGTCATACTAGCATATACGGTATTGGGCCTATCCTAGGATATGAACAGTTAAACAGTAACAATTAAGCAACAATTGTAGCACGTAGTCCATAACATCAGCTTGTGCGGCCCAATAACTAAGCAAAGAAGTCCAGTCGAAACCGGATGGTCTCGACTCGAGACTATGAGGTCTCGAGTCGCAACCCAGCGTTTTCGAGTCGCAACCGAAGATCCCGAGTAGTGCATATTCGATTCGAGACCCTGTGGTCTCGGGTCAGGTCTCGAGTCGAGATTAGGAGATCTCGAGTCGCATGCTAGCTGGTCTCGAGTCCCCTGATGTGCATGCCTGGTCTCGGGTTGCAATCTCGGGTGAAAAAGCTGTTGAGTCGAATCCATTGATGAGTCCCCTTTTCTCGATTCGCAACCGCCGTTGAATCTTCCTAGAACCCTTATCCACAGTGTACGATCCAATAAGATTTCCTTAGCATGTTTACACCATACCGTACAATCATCAAATCAGATCAAACCAACCTATTTCAAATATTTCCATCATCAATCAAATAGTTCATCATACTCATAATTCAAAATGGATCCAATCCAACGTCTTCTAAAACTGTTTCATGAACACATCATAACATTCATAATAGATTGTTCGTTTCAAAAATCACAATATTGCTATTTCAACAGTTTGCATATTATCACAAAAAGGAAGAGCATCTTGTACATAAACATCAAAACTCAATTTTTAACAAAGGAATAGAGCCGTTTCTGACAAAAATCTCAGATCTATTATTTACACCATTAGTTGAACATCTTATCTTAACCATGGCTTCTATTCTCATTTACAGCAAACCATTTATCATTTATGTATCAATTAGAAATCACAAGGATACAAGATAATTATAAATAAACACCTACACAGTTAATCATACATATGTTCAACTAAAAACTACAAGGATGTTAGGAAGTCAGAAACAATCATATATACTGACCGAGGGTTCCCTTAGTACGCCTGTTGCCACAGGTCATGAACCGGAACTCCAGGGACCGTCGCTGCCATCGGCTCTGCCACCACCACCTCTGCAAACCAGCTCGTTCCTACAACGACCACCCGTCGGGCTCCCCAACTGTGTCCCTCCTGCTCCATATTTCCCCATAGTCTCGAATAACGTCCGTCGCCGGCTCTATTGGTTCGTCAGAGCACCATCACCAATATCATCATCGGTCAACATCCTTATCAGTCCTCGTCGTCCTTTTCTGATGTCGCCCTCGTCGGTGTGGCTACCGTTGCCGGCGCCGCCGCCATTGCGGCTATCCTTCGCGTCTTTTCTCTCTCTCTAACTGTACTCTCTCTCATCTGCAAGTAGGTGTGGGTGTGTACAAGATAGTATGAAAAATGAGAAAGGGTTTCACGAATTTTGGATGAAAGCAAATAGTGAGGAAGGTAGCGTTTGGGGTGTAGCTCATTGGGTAGTGCGGCGCCGACGTGCTGCCGGAACTCCGACTCAAGTTGCTGGAGGGTCTGAACGAGAGTGAGGTGGGGGATAGAGGGTATGCAGTTGTCATTTGTTATTTTAGGGTTTAATAAAATGAGGGGTGGGGAAATATAGACGGATTATATAGTCTAGGGTTTAGGTGAGTTTGGCATGGGCCCATGCATATGGATCCGTAAAACATTATGTGTCTTATCTAACAAACTAGCCCACTTAATTGACAACTAAATGTAATGGAAATTATTTATATATTCAAAGTGAATATGTTCGGCTCAGGTTAGTCGTTTAAACGATACGTTCCTCTCGACGCGGTTATTATTATTTAATAAATAATAATAATAATAATAATAATAATAATAATAATAATAATAATAATAATAATAATAATAATAATAATAATAATAATAATAGTAACAATAATAATAGTAATCAATCACCGATTGGGGCCGAGAGCACGAGTTGTCACATTCTCCCCATGTTACAGGAATTTCGTCCTCGAACTTTAAGCTAAGATATACGATTCTTTAATAACCTTATTGTTATACCTAAATACACATAGTTCATGAAAGTTCACAAAATGAACATGTAAGCCACATAGCACATAAGGTAGCACAGCACGGATGTAAGCCACATAGCACATAAGATCACACAACACGTAAGGTCACGTAGCATAAGGTTCACAAAGTTAGTACATATCTCACATGGTACAGGTTTCACGAAGTTAGTTATGACATCGGAGAAACGTGCAGGGAAACCCGAAGTGCCACATTATCCCCAAGTTCGAAGAAATTTCATCCTGAAATTTAGCGCGCAGTCACTGACCAGCTAGTATGTTCAAACATTTTCGCGGGGTGTCACATCATTCCCCTGTTGGTTGGGATTTCGTCCCAAAATTCTATTGTAGCCTCAGTGCTGGAAGTTTTGCTTGTGAACAACTGGGGATACCTCCGCATCATCTGGTCTTCCCGTTCCCAAGTACACTATGGGCCATGGCGCGAGTCCCAACAAACTCGCTCTATTGACATCTTGCTGCGCTTGAGGGTCATAGTCTCAACCGGTTCCACAATAAAGTGGTAGAGTCGAGTCTATTAACTAACATCGAAAATTAAACCAAAACATGGAAAGGTATTCCTCGCGGGAATAGCAGTCTAAAAGGCATTCCTCTCAGGAACAGTAGTTTGAAAAGTATTCCCCCCCCCCCCCGGGAATAATAGTTTGTTTGTCCATCCGTATTCGGGTGATAAGCGGTGCTTATGTCTAACTGTGAGCCAAAGGAATTGCGCATAGCCTGCCACAATTCAGAAGTAAAATGTGGGTCCCGATCAGAGATACTAGAGGTTGGCACCCTATGCCTAGCAACTGCTTCTTTCTAGTAGACAGTTGTAATTTCGAAAACTTGTCATTTTCCTTGTTCGCAAGGAAGTGCGCAAACTTGTTTAAACGTTTTTTGATCCCCCAAATGGGGCTTGAGATCGTGAGGCATCTTGTCAGAGTCGGGAAGTACCATGTAGTGAGACTTGTGTGCTTCGTCCATCACAAGCTCTTGGAGATTCCCGTAAGATGGAACCTAGATACGTTCCATAAAGTAGTGAGCACTATCATTTTTGAGTTCGAGCGGCCTATCCATTCCCCGTATGGACTCAGCCAAAGGATTTTCCGCTTTCAGTGTTTCTACTCGAGCATTTCCGGTTTGATCGGGAGGTTCGAATGAATAATAAGCTGTAACACACTTACATGCTTAGGTTTAGTCTCCTTTCGGCTAAGCCCATCAGCTACTACCTTAGGCCAGTCCGGATAATGCCTGATTGCGCACTCGTGATCGTTTAAGAGTTTGACCCCATCGGTGTTGCCGCATGTTCAACTCCTTTTTATCCAGTCTGTGCTGGAGACTCTCGTGATCAGTGTAAATCGCGTAATTGGCACCGTACAAGTGGCGGCTCCACATTTTGAGCGCAGAGACTACAGTCCCCTATCCTGAACCATGTGTAGAGTAGTCCCCTTTCGGGAGCAGTAAGTTGTCGAGAGGCGTAAACGATCGAGAAAAGCGGGCATTGCGACTCTAAAAGTCGCGCGTCGAAACTTAACGTAAAGTGGTTTTTGTCATAGTAGTTCCAAGGTAAGATGTAGGAGTCGTTCGGATCCCTACTGGTTCTCGGAGTAGGTTTAGATGTCGCCAAAGGAAACAGGCGTCGAATTTTGAGAGGATGGGATAAATTAGAATTTCGTGACTGGGTGTTGATCGTATCAAGTTCGAAGGACAGTGCTTGCGATACCTTTACCTCCGGGGTATCCTTGACTCGTTGCTCCATCGAGTAATGTTCGTAGAGAGAAATTCCTCTAAACGGAGATTAGCGCAGAATAAAGCGGAGTAAGAAGCATAACACAAGTAGCGAAAATATGCAAGAAGGGTAGTCGCAATCGATGCGTTCAACTTGAGGCAGAACGTAAAGGCTTTGGGATCGGCAATAAGGATTTTATCTGATGTCGACGAGGTAGCTCGTCGTACACAAGTTGTATACGGTTAGAATAAGGAACATCGCTTGCCGATAAGGAGTCTTACGTTGATGTGGTTAGCACAATAAGAAGTAGCTAGAGAGGGATGGTCATCGTGCTGGTCTATCGGTTTTTGCATTTTACTGAGATGCTAGGCAGGGTGTGATTTCTGAGATCGGTAAGAAATCAAGTTCGTGTGGATTGTTCTAAGTCGTGCGAATGAGTTCAAAGTAGCTCCTGCGTCGTCGAGGGGCTTCGATGTGAAAATGCGGAAACAGGTTTTCGAGGTAACACGCTGCCACATTTCAGGGATCTATGAAGTTTGTTGGGTAAAGGTCGAGTTGGCTGAATTCAGTAAACTGGAGAGAAATCTGGTCAAGTTCTCTATACGAAGAGGAATGGACGTCATGATAAAGAAACGATAGAAGTGAGGATACCGTCTTTAAGCAATGAATGTTGATCCGTACGAAAGCTAGTGAAAGGGTTCACAGAGTAAGAAAAGTCGTCAAAGAACAACGGCTCTAGTAAAAGAAGGGTAAGGTAAACATCTAGGTCACCGTGCTCGTCGGTGGGTTGACTGGTTCGTGTCTTCATCATGTCACGCCTCCAAATACGCCGATTTGTAAGAAAGATATCAATTTGCTGAGTTTTTGGGGCGGGCTAAGGTATAAGGTTGAACTTGAATAAAGTTTTACCATGTAACGAGGAATTTTGGAACTAGCTTCGTGATCGGTTGAAATGTGATATGATTGTTGGTACTGTAATGAGAAGCAAACACCGCGCATGTTTCTTGTGTTCGAGATGTGCAACTAGAAATCCGAAAAGTGTAAACTCACTAGAATGCTCCAAGAATCCAGATGATCGGTCGGATGAGATAACAAGTCTCACCACTTGAGTCGAGAAAAAGAGATGCGTGAGTAGGAAGGAAGTGAATGATGTCGTCGTTCCTTCTAACATCACATGATATAGGAACGGCTACCCTTCGTGGATTCGTTCTCGTGACTTTTCTATGCACTCCGTAGCAGGCCTTTCATAAGCAGGCATATCGAGTAATCGTTCTTTGCGTCGATTCGCTCTAATCCAGGGATGATATCAGGAAACATGTGGACGAGGGCTTGAAATGACCGGTTCCTTGCCCTCAACGTGTTGTGGCTTCGAATTAGGCTTAGGAGGACTCACTCCTATTTTAACGCGTACCACGTTCGTATGATTCACATGGTTGAATACTTAGACATACACATACACTTACACATTTATACATATAAGCTAGATATACACATACACATTCACACGTATACGCTATGCGCAAGTAAATGCCGATAACTTACAATTACCAGGTGAGCATCTGAGTCTGATGAACCTTGCAATTCGAAGTGTGGTGTCGTTGTAGTTTTTATTAAAGAACGGTTATAGTCCGGTTTTCATATAAAAATATTTACGTCTTAAAAATATTTAATATCTTAAACCTAGTTCATTATGACTAATGGCTCTGATACCAATCTGTCACACGCTCAAAATCCACACACGGAGTACTACCGCGAGGCGTGTGACTGACTAGGATCCAGCCACTAGTTATCTTGAACCGATTAGTTATTATTACAAATAATAGCGTATTTAGTGACCTAATTTAAATTTTTCAAAACATAGCTTATGTGACACCTCGGATCTTTCCGGATAACCTTTCGATGTAACAAACGTGTACGTAATCGACTAACAGTAAAAATATATAAAAACTATTTGCTATTATGTGTTATGTGCCGATTTGCTTATGTGTATGTATATATATATATAAGTGTTATACACGTAAACCGAAACCACAAGCAACCCGACTCGAGACCATGGTCTCGAGTGAACATTAGTAATGGGCCGGCTAGGCCTTGGCCTCGTAGGAATTAAACCCAACCCAAGCCCACACTCGCAACACTATATAAACCCAACCCCACCTCCCTTAACCATTTTACACACTCTCTTCTCACACTCTCATCTCTCACACCAAAACCCTAAAGCTCTAGCAACCAAGACCACTCTTCTCATCCTTCTCCTTCTTCTCGGGTCAACCAACATCAAGAACCTACTCGGTTTTAGCTCGGAACCGCCAACCGGGAGCTCATTCATCGATCCATCATACCCGCACACCTTGAATCTATAACCGGTTAGTGGTTTTAGCTCTTTCTAGATGTTCATGTGTTAATAAGGTCACTATGTGTTACCATGATTCTTGCTTGTATTAATATAGGATGATGATATAAATTTCGGATAAAAGATTTGATGCTTGATTATGTTTGAAAAGCATGCCTAGATAACTTAGGGTGAATGTTTATGAAAGTATGTGAGTATTCGGTTTTGGGGGAGATAGTTTTGTTTCCGGTTAACAAGGGTTTGGTTAAAGGGGATTTGGACATGATGTTGGATTGAGTGTTCATGACTTTCATGATTTGAGATTGTGGTTAAATATTGCTTGAATAACCTGATTTTGGTTAATTGTCAGTTGGATACTTGTGATTGAATATGTTGAATGTGTGAAGAACAATTTGAATGTGTTATGAACATGATAAATATTTGAAATTGTGCTTGTTTGATCTGTTGTGGTTTGTAATCAGACAAGAAAACATGTTTTAGTGGAAATGGTACATATTGGTTTCATGAAAATGCATTTCCATTGGTTCGTACATATGACAGGTTCTAGAAGGTCTTCATGCACACGTAACTACGGTTGCGAGTCGCAACCTTTGGTTGCTACTCGAGACCGCACCAAGATCTGTCGAGACCTCCCGGTTGCGAGTCGTAATCAACGCGTATCGATCTGATTGCGAGTCGTAACCACAGCTGCTTTGTCGGAATCGCCGGTTGCGAGTCGGAATCTCTGATTGCGAGTCGCAACCAAAGCATGACGAACCGAGACCTCGCTTGCGAGTCGCAACCTTGGTTGCGAGTCACCTCCGTCTCGACTGGGCTGATATTGGGCCAACGTACTTGTTGGATTGTCTGTTAACTGGATTGCTTGTGTAACTGCTTCGGCCCAATAGCCCCACTGTTTGTATGTTGGACTTCCTGTTGACTGGGCTGCATGTCTACCTGCTACTGTGGTTATCTGCATTTACGTTAAGTGTGTCTTATACGTGTTTACTTGTACCCGACTTGACCCATCTTTGGTAACCATGTTAGGACGTGGTGACCAACATACTTAACCAAGTAACGTATCATACCGAGCAACCCAAGGTGAGTTCACAACTTAAAAGCATGCGTCCCGGTGGTTTGGGACACGAGACTAAAACAACCCTATCCCCTTGTAAAGGGGATACCGTCTACACTCCTTCCCTAGTTATTGGGAAACAACTTACTTTATCTTCCCTTGTATTGGGAAACCTTTTTAGTTAATTACTGTTTATACGGATTGCAACTAACGGCACTAAACGCAACTCTATCACTCAAGTCCCTACTACATAATACCGATTAGTCGCCGGTGCCAGGCGAACGGGTTATTAGTTGATAGCGCTATTTAGGTCTTACCAGCCTCACACCGTGCCATGGTATGGGATCGGTCGTGAACTAATGTACTCAGGCATCCGTCAATGATGATAGAACATTGACATCGGGGCATCCTGCGGAAACGCATTCGGTTACCTAGTGTTCGGTATTGGAAAAACAGTTTAGTCGCTAACTTTTGGGGTAGCTCCCCATGGCATGTATAAACGGATAAATTAACTGGTGAAACAAGTTTTTGGTAATTAAAACTGGACAACTAGTGAACTCACTCAGCATTATTGTTGACCCCTTTACTGCATGCTTTGCAGGTGGCCAGTGACTGGAGCAGCTACTTGGGATGTGTAGTGGTCGTCTGCCCGTGTGTTGGGCATTTATTATGCTTACCTTATGAACACTGTTTAAAAACTATTTAATTATGCTTCCGCTACTTGTTACTGTTTAAACTTTAAAACCTTTAACTCTGAACTTGATATTTGCTAATTTTTATGGTTAGCAAGTATTACTTTAATATTAACCAATGCTTAGTATAATTGGTGGCTGGATCCTGGTCAGTCACGCCCCCGAAGCGGGTGTTATCCGCGGGTGGATTTTGGGGGTGTGACAGATTGGTATCAGAGCCATTGGTTATAGTGAACTTGGTTTTAAAAAGGGGAAAAATCTTTTTGAGAAAAACCAGACTATAACCCGTGACTCGTGACGACACTACACTCCAAGTACAAGGCTCGACTTATCTGACCTCATAGCTCGGACCCATAGTTACTTGCTTACTTGTCTTATGCTTTCTGCTTTACTATACGTACTAGTTACCTGATTAGATAGATGCGTCTTCTCTCTTCTATCTTATTCTCGCTATGTTACGACATCACACTCATACTATGTTTTCTGGTTATGAAGACAATGAGTGGACGCGGACGAGGAAACGTCAACATGACCCCGGCTCAGTTCACTAGCCTGCTCAACACTGTGGCTGCAGCTTTCGCAGCTCACCCGATAGGTCAGCCTGCACCTGTGCAACCACGTGTTTGTACCTTCAAGACCTTTATGGATTGCAAGCCTCTTCCTTTCAATGGCACGGAGGGTGCCATAGGCCTTCTGCACTGGATTGAGAAGGTCGAAGCTGTTTTTGCTGTCTGTGAATGCCCAACTGCTAATTGGGTGAAGTTTGCTACTGGTACTCTAGAGGGAAGCGCACTTTCATGGTGGAAGGCGCAAATTCAAATGCTTGGCTTGGAGACTGCAAACGCTACTGCGTGGGAAGATTTCAAGGATATGATCAAGGAAGAGTACTGTCACAGGGATGACATCCACAAGCTTGAGAATGAGTACTATGAACTCAAGATGGTTGGGTCAGAGATTGAGACCTACACCAAGCTGTCCAACGACTATGCTGCTCTTTGTCCAAACATGTCTCGACCTATGTACCGAAGGATCGAACTGTACATCAAGGGTCTGGCTCCAGAAATTCGAAGCCACGTGACTTCAGCCAACCACACTACCATTCAGCCGATCGTTCGACTTGCTCACAAACTCACGGATCAGGCTGTGGAAGAGGGCAGGTTGCCCAAAAGGATCAGTGCTGCGGAAGGAAGTCCTAGTGACAACAAACGGAAGTGGGATGGAAATCAGGGCAAGGATGCTAACCCTACTCAAGCCCCAGCTCAGCAAAGGAAAACTGACAACAGCAAGGGCAATCAACAACAGGGTGGCTACCGGGGAAACTACCCTAAGTGCAACAAGTGTAACAGGCACCACAATGGGGCATGTAACAAGGGTCAGTGTCAGCGATGCCACAAGATGGGGCACGAAGCCAAGGATTGCAGAAGTCAGTTCCCAGCAAGGCAGAATCAGCAACAACCTCAACAGCAACAGCAGCAGGGAAACAACAGAGCTTGTTTTAAATGTGGGGCAACAGGGCACATGCGAAAGGATTGCCCTGAACTGAATCAGAATCGCAACAACAACCAGGGAGCTGGGAACAATGAGCAGAATAACAATGCTGGAAATGCAAGGGGCAGAGCTTTCGTGATTGGAGCTGGAGAAGCTAGGAACGATCCCAACGTCGTGGCGGGTAAGTTCCTACTTGATGATCGTTATGTTTCTGTGTTATTTGATTCCGGTGCCGATGCCAGTTATGTATCCCTTCGCATTAGTAAGAAACTTAAGCATTCGCCCGCATTATTAAGTTCTAAGCATACCGTCGAGATAGCTAATGGTAAGAACATCGAGGCCACGCACGTGATCCACGACTGCACCCTAGAATTGTCTGGCCATACGTTTAGTATCGATCTTTTCCCTGTCAAACTTGGAAGCTTCGACGTTGTTATTGGTATGGATTGGTTATCCAAACATCGTGCTGAGATCCTCTGTCAAGAGAAAGCAGTTCGTATACCTCGCCGTTCTGGTCAACCCCTCATCGTCAAAGGCAACAAAAGTGGAGAAGTCACAGGCATTATCTCGCTTCTAAAAGCCCAGAAGTGTTTACAGAAAGGGCACACCGCTATCCTAGCACTCGTCACCAATACTCGCGAAAAGGAAAAGAGGATTGAAGATTTTCCTATAGTACGCGATTATCCCGAAGTATTTCCTGAGGAACTACCTGGACTCCCTCCTCACCGTCAGGTCGAATTCCAAATCGAGCTAGCTCCCGGAGCAGCACCCATAGCTCGTGCACCGTACCGATTGGCTCCTGCAGAACTGAAGGAACTCTCTACGCAACTACAAGAACTATTGGATAAAGGATTTATCCGTCCTAGTTCATCACCCTGGGGAGCCCCAGTACTCTTTGTCAAGAAGAAGGATGGCACATTCCGAATGTGCATCGACTATCGTGAGTTGAACAAGGTTACCATCAAGAATCGTTACCCTCTCCCGCGCATCGACGACCTATTCGATCAGTTGCAAGGGTCGAGCTACTATTCAAAGATTGACCTGCGATCAGGCTATCATCAGCTGAGAGTTCGTAATGAAGACATCTCCAAGACTGCATTCAGGACTCGTTATGGTCATTACGAGTTCCTCGTCATGCCTTTTGGAATGACCAACGCACCTGCAGTGTTCATGGATCTTATGAACCGCGTATGTAAACCTTACCTCGATAAATTTGTGATTGTGTTTATCGATGACATCTTGATTTACTCGAAGAGTCAAGAAGAGCATGAACAGCACCTACGCCTTATCCTCGAACTTCTTCGCAACGAGCAACTGTACGCCAAATTCTCTAAATGTGACTTCTGGCTTCGGGAAGTCCATTTCCTCGGTCATGTAGTTAATAAGGACGGAATTCACGTCGACCCAGCTAAGATCGAATCGATAAAGAACTGGCCTACGCCTAAGACCCCCACTGAAATTCGCCAATTCTTGGGCTTGGCAGGCTACTACCGCAGATTCATTCAGGGATTCTCCAAGATTGCACAACCTCTCACAACACTCACTCAGAAAGGCGTCGCCTACAAGTGGAATACAGCACAGGAATCTGCCTTTCAGAGGCTTAAGGATAACCTCTGTAGCGCTCCTATTCTCTCGTTGCCTGACGGCACGGACGACTTTGTGGTTTACTGCGATGCGTCTATTCATGGGCTCGGTTGCGTGCTAATGCAACGCGAGAAAGTTATCGCCTACGCCTCTCGACAACTCAAGACGCATGAGAAGAACTACACGACGCACGACTTGGAACTAGGAGCAGTGGTTTTTGCTCTTAAGATATGGAGACATTACCTGTACGGTACCAAGTGCACTATTTACACCGATCACAGGAGTCTCGAGCATATCTTTAGGCAAAAGGAATTGAACATGCGACAGCGTCGATGGGTCGAACTCTTGAATGACTACGAATGCGCCATCAAGTATCATCCGGGCAAGGCCAATGTCGTGGCAGACGCCCTCAGTCGAAAGGACACCGTACCAAAGCGCGTGCGAGCACTGCAACTTACCATCCAGTCTAACCTCCCTACCCAGATTCGAAATGCCCAAGTTGAAGCATTGAAGCCGGAAAACATTAGGGCTGAGTCTCTGCGTGGATCGAGACAGCAAATGGAACAGAAAGAAGATGGTGCTTACTATGTGACAGGGCGTATCTGGGTTCCACTCTTTGGAGGTTTACGTGAACTCGTGATGGACGAAGCCCACAAGTCCCGCTACTCAGTACATCCTGGTTCGGACAAGATGTACCATGATTTAAAGACTACCTACTGGTGGCCTGGTATGAAGGCCCACATAGCAACATACGTTAGCAAATGTTTGACTTGCGCGAGAGTCAAGACAGAATACCAGAAGCCAGCAGGTCTACTCCAACAACCAGAAATCCCGAAATGGAAATGGGAGCAAATTTCCATGGATTTTGTTACAGGGTTACCTAGATCTCAACGAGGAAATGATGCTATTTGGGTAATCGTAGATCGATTGACCAAGTCCGCGCACTTTCTGGCTATTAAGGAAACAGACAAGTTTTCTACCTTGGCAGAGATTTACTTAAAGGAAGTAGTTTCGAGGCACGGAGTGCCAACCTCGATTATTTCCGACCGAGACGCTCGATTTACTTCGGAATTGTGGCAAGCTATGCACAAATGCTTTGGCTCACGTTTGGATATGAGCACTGCTTATCACCCGCAAACGGATGGACAGTCCGAACGTACCATCCAAACTCTAGAAGACATGCTTAGAGCGTGTGTGATCGACTTTGGCAAGAACTGGGAGAAGCATCTACCGTTAGTAGAGTTCTCATACAACAACAGCTACCACACTAGCATTCAGGCAGCACCTTTTGAGGCATTGTACGGTCGTAAATGCCGGTCACCTCTCTGCTGGGCGGAAATCGGTGATAGTCAAATCACGGGCCCAGAGATGGTGGTAGATACAACGGAGAAGATTGCCCAGATCAGACAACGCATGGCGGCAGCTCGTGACCGTCAGAAGAGCTACGCTGATAAGCGTAGGAAACCATTGGAATTCCAGGTCGGTGACCGGGTTCTACTTAAAGTCTCACCCTGGAAGGGTGTGGTTCGCTTTGGTAAACGGGGCAAGCTTAATCCGCGATATATCGGACCATTCGAAATTACCGAGAAGATCGGTAAGGTTGCTTATAGATTGAACCTGCCTGAAGAACTGAGTGCGGTACATAACGTTTTCCACGTATCCAACCTGAAGAAGTGTTTGTCGGATGAAACACTTGTGATTCCTTTTAAGGAACTGACGATTGACGAACAGCTACACTTTACTGAGGAACCGATTGAGATCACTGATCGAGAGATCAAAATCCTCAAACGTAGCCAGATACCCCTTGTACGAGTTCGTTGGAACTCGCGACGTGGCCCAGAGTATACCTGGGAGCGGGAAGACCAGATGAAGCACAAGTATCCCCAGCTGTTCCCTAACGAAAATCCCAGCACTGAAGCTACGAACGAATTTCGGGACGAAATTCCAAACTAACGGGGGAATGATGTGACACCCCGTTGAAACGCTTTCACTTACACTAGCTTGACAGTGGCTGCCTTAACTTTCGGGACGAAAGTTCCTAAAACTTGGGGATAATGTGACACCTCGGATCTTTCCGGATAACCTTTCGATGTAACAAACGTGTACGTAATCGACTAACAGTAAAAATATATAAAAACTATTTGCTATTATGTGTTATGTGCCGATTTGCTTATGTGTATGTATATATATATATAAGTGTTATACACGTAAACCGAAACCACAAGCAACCCGACTCGAGACCATGGTCTCGAGTGAACATTAGTAATGGGCCGGCTAGGCCTTGGCCTCGTAGGAATTAAACCCAACCCAAGCCCACACTCGCAACACTATATAAACCCAACCCCACCTCCCTTAACCATTTTACACACTCTCTTCTCACACTCTCATCTCTCACACCAAAACCCTAAAGCTCTAGCAACCAAGACCACTCTTCTCATCCTTCTCCTTCTTCTCGGGTCAACCAACATCAAGAACCTACTCGGTTTTAGCTCGGAACCGCCAACCGGGAGCTCATTCATCGATCCATCATACCCGCACACCTTGAATCTATAACCGGTTAGTGGTTTTAGCTCTTTCTAGATGTTCATGTGTTAATAAGGTCACTATGTGTTACCATGATTCTTGCTTGTATTAATATAGGATGATGATATAAATTTCGGATAAAAGATTTGATGCTTGATTATGTTTGAAAAGCATGCCTAGATAACTTAGGGTGAATGTTTATGAAAGTATGTGAGTATTCGGTTTTGGGGGAGATAGTTTTGTTTCCGGTTAACAAGGGTTTGGTTAAAGGGGATTTGGACATGATGTTGGATTGAGTGTTCATGACTTTCATGATTTGAGATTGTGGTTAAATATTGCTTGAATAACCTGATTTTGGTTAATTGTCAGTTGGATACTTGTGATTGAATATGTTGAATGTGTGAAGAACAATTTGAATGTGTTATGAACATGATAAATATTTGAAATTGTGCTTGTTTGATCTGTTGTGGTTTGTAATCAGACAAGAAAACATGTTTTAGTGGAAATGGTACATATTGGTTTCATGAAAATGCATTTCCATTGGTTCGTACATATGACAGGTTCTAGAAGGTCTTCATGCACACGTAACTACGGTTGCGAGTCGCAACCTTTGGTTGCTACTCGAGACCGCACCAAGATCTGTCGAGACCTCCCGGTTGCGAGTCGTAATCAACGCGTATCGATCTGATTGCGAGTCGTAACCACAGCTGCTTTGTCGGAATCGCCGGTTGCGAGTCGGAATCTCTGATTGCGAGTCGCAACCAAAGCATGACGAACCGAGACCTCGCTTGCGAGTCGCAACCTTGGTTGCGAGTCACCTCCGTCTCGACTGGGCTGATATTGGGCCAACGTACTTGTTGGATTGTCTGTTAACTGGATTGCTTGTGTAACTGCTTCGGCCCAATAGCCCCACTGTTTGTATGTTGGACTTCCTGTTGACTGGGCTGCATGTCTACCTGCTACTGTGGTTATCTGCATTTACGTTAAGTGTGTCTTATACGTGTTTACTTGTACCCGACTTGACCCATCTTTGGTAACCATGTTAGGACGTGGTGACCAACATACTTAACCAAGTAACGTATCATACCGAGCAACCCAAGGTGAGTTCACAACTTAAAAGCATGCGTCCCGGTGGTTTGGGACACGAGACTAAAACAACCCTATCCCCTTGTAAAGGGGATACCGTCTACACTCCTTCCCTAGTTATTGGGAAACAACTTACTTTATCTTCCCTTGTATTGGGAAACCTTTTTAGTTAATTACTGTTTATACGGATTGCAACTAACGGCACTAAACGCAACTCTATCACTCAAGTCCCTACTACATAATACCGATTAGTCGCCGGTGCCAGGCGAACGGGTTATTAGTTGATAGCGCTATTTAGGTCTTACCAGCCTCACACCGTGCCATGGTATGGGATCGGTCGTGAACTAATGTACTCAGGCATCCGTCAATGATGATAGAACATTGACATCGGGGCATCCTGCGGAAACGCATTCGGTTACCTAGTGTTCGGTATTGGAAAAACAGTTTAGTCGCTAACTTTTGGGGTAGCTCCCCATGGCATGTATAAACGGATAAATTAACTGGTGAAACAAGTTTTTGGTAATTAAAACTGGACAACTAGTGAACTCACTCAGCATTATTGTTGACCCCTTTACTGCATGCTTTGCAGGTGGCCAGTGACTGGAGCAGCTACTTGGGATGTGTAGTGGTCGTCTGCCCGTGTGTTGGGCATTTATTATGCTTACCTTATGAACACTGTTTAAAAACTATTTAATTATGCTTCCGCTACTTGTTACTGTTTAAACTTTAAAACCTTTAACTCTGAACTTGATATTTGCTAATTTTTATGGTTAGCAAGTATTACTTTAATATTAACCAATGCTTAGTATAATTGGTGGCTGGATCCTGGTCAGTCACGCCCCCGAAGCGGGTGTTATCCGCGGGTGGATTTTGGGGGTGTGACAGCTTAAGTTTGCAGTGGAAAGGAAAGGAGAACATATCGTAATTTAAAACCACAGGTTTATTAATCATGAAACTTACAAACCACGCACACCAACCGATTGCAATGTCCGTCCTAAACTGTATCGAGCAACCTGCAAAGCATGCAGTAGGGTGTCAACACAAAGTTGGCGAGTTCACGAGTTGTCCAGTTCTAGTTTTCGAAAACGTAAGTTGTTTACATAAAACATTAAAAATCACGTTATGGGGAGCTACCCCATCTGTAAGCTCACTAAACTAACGATACCGAAACTAGTGACGTTTAGTTGTTGTGCCCCGAGTCAATGTCTATCATCATTGACCAAGTTGCAAGGTCTACTAGTTCACGCCTGATCCCCCGGTCACGGTGTAAGGTTTGTCAAACCTAATAGCGCTATCAACTAATAACTCGTTCGCCCCCGGCCATTAATCGGTTTTGTAAGCAGCGACTTTCCATGATAGAGTTTCGTTTAGTTTTGCTAGTTGTGATTTATAAATAATATCAAAACGTATCCCCCCGGGGATAGTAGTTTAAAAGTAACCAATCGTATTCCCCCCGGGAATAGTAGTTCAAAAAGTATCTTTCCCAAAGATAGCAGCTTGACCAAAGATAGCAGTTTGTCCGTGTCCTTCCTTGGGACACATGCTTTTAGTGTGTGAACTCACCTTGGTTTGCTCGGCAGACAATTTACCTGTGTTACGTTGGTCAACCATACCCAATTATAGTTATTAATATTCATTATGTTAGTGTGCAAGTAGTGTCACGTATAACCTTACACGTATCTAACACATAGCATGCATGTCATACTAGCATATACGGTATTGGGCCTATCCTAGGATATGAACAGTTAAACAGTTACAATTAAGAAACAATAGTAGCACGTAGTCCATAACATCAGTTTGTGCGGCCCAATAACTAAGCAAAGAAGTCCAGTCGAAACCGGATGGTCTCGACTCGAGACTATAAGGTCTCGAGTCGCAACCCAGCGTTTTCGAGTCGCAACCGAAGATCCCGAGTAGTGCATATTCGAGTCGAGACCCTGAGGTCTCGGGTCAGGTCTCGAGTCAAGATCAGGAGGTCTCGAGTCGAGATCAGGAGATCTCGAATCGCAGGCTAGCTGGTCTCGAGTCCCCTTATGTGCATGCCTGGTCTCGGGTTGCAATCTGTTAAGATCGGAGGCTCTCATGATTGTGTTTGTTTGTATAAATTGAACAGTCAGAATATATGAAATGATATAAAGTGCAGCGGAAATGGATACAAACTTTGTAAACACAATCAAAGAGGAAAATAGTTTGATAAACAAATGCTTTTCATTAAGTTGAATGATTGAAATACAAAGCAAATGATTACAGCATGTTTACAGAACTAAGCTCCCCCTCAGCCTGGTACCCCAAGGTTGGTTGCACAAGATGAAAGGATTGGACTGAAGAAGAAGAATCTACTCAGTCAATCAAATGTAACAGTACAGGGTACTGCTCCATTTATAGGCAAACTAAACCACTAAAGCATCTCAGCTAACGTCACCATGATAGTGACATCTAACAAACTAACAACCTATATACACTGTTCTAAGCAAACTACTGTTATGCAACATCTGATTATTAGTACAATACAAACCAAGAGATAACAACTGCTTCATGTTCCACTGTTGTAGCCTGAGCACTGATGTTGAACTTCAGTGCTTTCTTCAAAGGTGATCAGTCTTTGAGTGGGCAGTGCTTGTGTCTTTCAGCAGTACTTAGGAAACAACAGTAGTTAGAGCAACAGTGTTTGTCTTCAGCAGTTCTTTAGAGTTTCATCAGTGTTTGGTTCATCAGTTGTTGTAGTGAGCAGTACTTAAGATCCATCAGCTGTTAGAATACCACTGTCAAGGGGAAAGCAAAGTGTAGGCTGCTGCTTATTGTTAGTCCATTGATGTGATCCGGTTTTGGCTTTACATTATCTGTTCCTCTGGTAGGGTTCAATCCCAACAATCTCCCCCTGGAACAGATAATGCCAAAATCCTTCATTATTCAGGACCTTTATTTCTCACCAAAAGTTCCTTAGCTTGTCTTTTAAATTCAGCTTCAAATTCTTTGGAACTTAGATCATCTTCATCCCTACACAGTGTAAGTTCAAGGAGATCCTACAAATCTTCAACACTAAGGCCTAGTGCTTCTTTTCTTGATATGTACTTCACTTCACCATTGGTTCTGACCAGAGTCAATACGTGGGTCTTTTGATCAGATATCCACTTTAGTATTTTTAAACCAAATGGGTTTCTTGGGAGAGATTTATTCTTTGATGAGTTAGGAGATAATGGCCTTGTGAACACTTGCAGACTTTCAGACATTCTTTTGAAGGCTTCTTCAATGACTTTGTTTGCTGCAGCTATGTCTTCTGCAGTTTCTTTCTCAATTTGCTCTTGCCTTTCAATTTCTGACATGTCTGTTGCAGTGTTTGGTGATGCAGGTTTGTTTAATACCTTCTTAACAAGGTTTTGAAGCTTTGTTGAGCTGTCTTCTTTTAGACCCATTTTCATGATGGTGTCCTTGAAATACTCTGCTTCCTTTTCTTTGACCTCTTCTTCAGTCAGCTGTTTACCTTCTTCTTGGTTTGACACAAAAATAGGTTTGTCTGCTGATTTGTACAATGTTCTGAGGTTTTCAATCTGCTGTTCAAGCTTCATCATTTGTTCACGTTTCTTTAAAGCACTTGAAACCGTTATCTTTCTTTTCTTTAGCCTTTCATAGGCTTCATCATTCTGCTGCCTGGACCATTTTGATATGGCTTCAGCAGTATCTATTTTTGCATCCACCAGCTCCTTTTTCTTTCCTTTATACTCTGCAGTTAGGTCAGCAATGAGCTTTTTGTATTTACTCCAGTTCGGAGCATTCTTCCTCTTTGAAGGGTCATTCTTGATTTTCTCAATCCTTTCTGCCTCATGCTTTAGAGCAACTAATGGCCATTCTTTGAACTGTTGTTCTTCAGCAGGATAGAATTTCTCTTTCATGATGTAGGCTAGATATTGTTTTCTTAACCTTTTCTTTTGATCAGCCTTTTCTTTGTTTAGCTGTTGTGCAAATTCTTCTATCTGCTTTACTTTTGTGAAGTAGAACTCCAGTCTTTTAGCAATGCCTTCGTCGCTTAGACCTTCACTTTCACTATCAACCTTGGCTTTTACTTTAGCTTGCCTTGCCTTGCCTTGATCTTGAGGTAATCATCCATATCTTCTGGTGCCATGTAGCCTATGAGTGAGGAGAATCTTCTTTTTAAAGGATCTTCTTCTGTATAGAATTGCCTCATCACATTTTTGATAGCTTCAAGTTCCAGTGGATATTGTGCAGCATTAGGATCGTGCATACCCTCATTGGTAGGGATTGGCTTTCTTTTTCTACTGAAGAGCTTTGGTTGTGATGTAGGAAAGGTGAGAGCAGTGGTGGATGGTTGACTAACAGCTGTTGAAACAACTGGGGTTTCAACCGCTGTTGTCATTACAACTACTGATGTATCACCAGATGTCTTCTGCTTTTGAGCAGGGGTTATGATGGCAGTTGTTTGAGTGGTGATAAGTGGCTGACTAACAGTAGTTGAAACAACTGGTGTTTCAACCACTGTTGCCATTACAACAGATGTTGTAACATCTGTTGTCTTCTTCTTTTTGGTAGGGGGTGATGGGGGTTTGGTTGTTTTTGATGGTGATGGTGGTTTTTGTGCTGTAGACACAGATGGTGGTGGAACAGTAGTTGTGGTGGTGTGTGGTGATGTGGTGTGTGTTGATACTGCAGTTTTGGTTTGGCTACTTTCTGGCTCAACATATATACCATCATCAATTCCCTTTTTCTTCCACTTAATCTTCTCCCCCTTTTTGGCATTATCTGAGAAGGGTTCGTTCATGAAGAGAACAGTGGAGGGAACCTTTCCAGAGGCACTTTGAATGTGAGCCTTTATAGCTTTTATATCCGCCTGAGTATCCTTGAATCTTGATTCCACCATATTTGTCAGCTTTTGAACATGTATGGCATGCTGCTGATCTACCATCTGCTTTTGTCTTTCCAGCAGTGGTTGAAAAAGATTCCATAACTCATTTGCAGCAGGTGCTTGTTGAGCAGGTGCTTGAGCAGGAGGAGCAGTGGATTGGGCTTTCTGAGCTTTTAATAGCTGCTGCACCATATCTTTTATTTCAGCAACTGAGGTTTCAAGGTTTTCGACCCTGCCCGTCAATTCCTGATATCTTGAATCATCACCTGAGTTAACAGGATCATCTGAATCCCCACCAGCAGTGGTTTTGCCAATGAATGAATTAGGAACAGTGTCCCAAAAATCAGCCATTGATGCCGCTTGTTCTTGGTACTGGGGACTTCTTTCTTCAGCACTTGATAACCTTTTGATGTTGCCAGTAGTTAAAACAATCTCACTAGTGGTTCTCAGTGGTGCTATTGAAGAAATTGCCTTCAAGGGAGTCTTATGAATGTAACCACTGTCCAAATGTAAACCAGTGGGTTCAACATTTGTAGTGGCTGCTCCACTTGAACTACTGACAGAAATTACTTGTAATTCCTGCAGTGTAACCTCCTCAGTTGTTGCTGGGATAGCAGAAATGTCAACATCAGACCGAGTCACCTGTTGAAGTATACTCTCAGTGATAGGTGGTTGAGAGGAACTGGTTTGTGTCTGAGTAACATCAGCTGCATGCAACAAAGGTATGGTGGATGGTGGTATTATGTGGGGTGAGGGTAAAGGAGTTGAAAGTGACATGTCCTTGGGATCAGGACTGTGGAAGATGGATCCGAGTGGGTCCAGAGCTTCAAATTGCGGGGTCCCTGCGCTTACAACCTAATCCTTTTGTGAGGATGCAGGAGGAGTTTGAGGCAATGGTTGAGATCTTTCTTCCATCTGCTGTGAGGAAGTAGCAGCAGTGGTTATTGGTGACTTTTGTGCTGTCACTGGCATTGACTCTGGGATCTCATCTTCCAGAGTTGCCTTTGGTTTGGATTTGGTGGGCTTTCTGGATGTTTTTCCTTTTGTCTTTTTAGTGGTGGCAGGTGTGGGTTTCAAAACAGTGGGTGTGCTGCTTTGATCACCTGGAGCAGTGGGCTCAGCAGCAAATACCTGAGGAGCAGTTTCATCTGCTAAATTTTGCTCAGGCACCTCTGCTTTTGTTTTTATTGGTGCCAACATTCTAGAGAATGTTTCAGGTGTTAAGCAGTTTATTTTAAAAGAGGCACCTTGTTTGGGCAAATCTGCTTCTTTCTCTACAAATTTTTGTTCAAAATAGTAGCTTAAAAATCTTGGAAAGAGCAGAAATGCCTTATTATCAACGTTTTTTACCAAATCATCAAATATTTCCTGGGAGTAATTAAAGGTTTTATTGTTTAAAATTGCATACCCCAGGCATTGAATTTTTGTTAGTATTTCATTAAAAGACATTGTTTTATTAGAAACACACATTAACAATGTGTGAAATAAAAATCTGGGTGCAGAAGGAAAATAACCTTTTTGTAAGGTATCCCTTTTTGGTTGCTCTGCATAGCCCCTGTTTATGAAATCCTTTTTCAACTCGTCTTTAGAAAATGAGGTTTTTCCTTTCAAATCATCGAGTTTAAAGATTTCAGAAATAGATTGTGGAGAGATTTGAACCTTCTTACCCTGTATCGAGGAGTTGATGGCTGAGATGATGTCTCCTTGTTTTTCAAGGGTGGCATTTTTCCAGAACTCTCTCTGGGTTTGAAGATAAATGGGAGCGTCTGCTGTTATCAAAGTTTTGTACTTTAATGCAGATAAGATGTCAATGATGGAGTCGAATGTGTTGTCAGTTGTGGGTTTTGTGAGTATACCCACATAGTTGTGTGGAGATTTGTAGCGAATCTCTGTGGTTTCAGTGGCCATTTGAGTGGCATCTGTTGTGGTGGAGGAAGACGATGGTTTTGATTTTGACTTCGATTTTGATTTCGTCATTTTTTATAAAGGAGATCGAAGAAGGTTTTTGGAGTTATGAGAGGGGAACTGCTTTGTGAAGAGAATGTTTGGAATTAATTCGACAGTGTGAGCCTCTGTTTGGGTTTAATCAGGGTTTATTTTAGGGAAAAAGTGAATGCTGATGTGGCAGCGGCTATAATGATCTGACGGCTAAAAACTGACCACGTGCCAACCCTTAATGGAATGGTAAATAATGGAGGACAGTTGTTTTGACAACCACTGATGGATCAAGCATCAGTAGTTACAACGGTAATGAAATGAAGCGGTGGGTGTATCAGTGGATGGAACAATGATTTTAAACATCAGTGTTTTTGCAAGAACAGAGGTTGACTATCAGCAGTGGACAGACTTTAGAGAGCAGATGTTGAAACACAACAACATTTAAGGTACAACAGTGGTTAAAGACAATAATGAGGATCATTAGTATAACAACTGTTTGTGCAACAGTGTTTTGACTTTTGACAAATAATTTTAGCATCTGCTTGTTCAGATGTAGGAATTGATTTTGTCTTGTGAAAGCACAATATCTTATCTAACATCTGTTGAGCACCAGAAATGCTATTCTTAACAAAATACATTTTAGATGTATATTATCAAGATTAAATTGCCAGCAGTCATCTACAGAAACTTTTGTTCAAGGTTTTGCCAAAAGTCCATTATTCCAGACAGTGGTTTAGCATCCCAGATGATGAAGACATTTCTACTAAAGCTACTCATTTTGTGTCTAATTACTTGAACTAGAACATGAGTATCTCAGTAGTTCAAAATCTATTTGCAATCAATTTTTGATCTGTGACAACCAAACTTGAGCTTAACATGACCTTGATATGTGTGCCATTTCCTTTTGATCAGATTTAAGGATAGTAATTTCACACAAAAATAAGGAAATTGCATCCTCACTAGAGATGAACGTTTACTATAAAAAATGAGTAAAAGTAAAAAATATATTTTTATAAGAAGTGATATATATATATATATATATATATATATGGTTTTATTTAGAGAAAAACACCTTAAAAAAATTAAAGGAAGTTTTGAAAATCATCAAAAGGATCTGACAGCTTTTCAAATAAATTCATGATCATATCATTCTCAAGTTATTTTGACCATTGTTTGGGGTCATTTTCTTGACAATTGATTGCAAATTCTTCTTTTAAGGATAATCACTGGAGATGCCATAGTTGTCACACCCCTAAAATCCACCTGCGGAGTATCACCGCTTGGGAGCCTGACTGACCAGAATCAAGCCACCAATCATATAGAACAACGTAAATAGTAAAAGTAATTGTCATTTAACCAACCCAATCCATGTGTGAGTTTACGTAGGTTTTACGTAAGTGTCCTTCCTGACTCCGGAAGACAGTATTATGTACTTGTTTACGTAGGTTTTACGTAAGTGTCCTGCTTAACCCGAGGACCATGGTAGATAGTCTAGTAACCGTGTAAGTACGAGAAATCGTTCAATTCCATCATTCAAACCATTCCCAAACCCCGGGAATCCCGTGCCTTGGTAAAGAGTGTGAACTCACCTTGGTTTGCTCGGTATGTTATTGCTTCTAGTGTTAATTTATGATTAAGTCCGTTACACACGACCTAGGGTACATTGCACATAAACTCGATGTAAGTGTTTACGTTCAATTAGGGTTTACAAGTCCTCGATGTCCAAACAACTGTGATTCGTGTGATAGCGATGTACAGAATGATAACACACAGTAATATACAGTTACGTTCAGCAATATACACTAACATGCAAAGTGTTCCTCATACAGGGTTTTGACTTAGCACCATGTGCATCATAAATAAACTCAGACAATTCATCAACAAACGTCGGATCATTCATCAAGCATAAAGTTCAGACTATGTATTAAGCATAAAACTCGAACTAGGTTATCAAGCATAAAGGTTGGACTAGTATATTAAACAAACTCGGATCCCTTTAACCCCTTACACAAATTCGGACCCCCCTTGAATTATACAAAACTCGGACACCCCTTGTATTATATAAAACTCGGACCCCTTGTCCCATATACAAAATTCGGACCCCCTTGTCCCTTAAGCAAAAGTCGGACCCCCTTGTCCCTTATATAAAATTCGGACCCCCTTTACACATCAACCTAAAATTCGGACAACCCTAATACAAGTAAGAAGTCGGACAGGTATCATCATCACAAAGTCGGACAACCACCCCCCCTAAAAAACTCGGACAACATCCCCTCCCTTTAAAACTCGGACAAACATCCCACTATTTGAAATTCGAACCTTGCATTCAATCTTTAATAAAATTCGGACAAGGCATAAACATAAAACTCAGACAGTCATTCTGTTGGACCGTTGTTTTGACCGGAAAAGTCAGTCAAGGTAGCTCATCATCACATATAAAGGCGGAATCAGTATATATGACGTTACAACAGCTTGTCCTTTCAATTCCACTGCTTTTTAATTGCTTTCTAACAAGATTTTGACAGAGTTTCGCTCCAGAGAACAATCACGCCTCGTAGATCCGCTCAAGTAACAATCCTATATATAGGCCTTGTCGGTTCACTTATACGACAGACACATAAGCGAACCTACTATAAACCACTATAAGCGAACCACCTATATTACCTAAAAGCGAACCAGTTCAAGACCCTAAGAGCGGATCTACATTGTACAATACCATAAAAGCGAACCTACATCTATAATTACATAATCTTGACATTTAAACCCCTGTTGACCAATCTTGACCTCAGACTTCATGTAGACGTAGTCAACAGACATTTCATGCATCAACACATTCCTTATAAAACTAAGAGTTTTCAACAAGCGTGAATTCTAAAACCATTCTACAGAATCAATGGAACAGCTACGTTTACAGGCTACGATCAAAAACCCTAATCTCATACTTTTGTATTGCAGTAATCAAATCAACAATCAACATTCTATCATAACAGGCGTCTTAACATTCAGCAAATGATTACACAACTGATCATTAACCATTTCACAACAATCAATCCTATAAACACAGAATCATCAAATGAAGAACTAGGGTTTTTGCATGAATCAACAATCAATGATTAACAACAAATAACCATTAAACAATTACCTTGAATTGATTCTAGATAAAGAGAGGGAACAAGAGTGATGATTGAGAGCTTGTGCCAATCATGAAGAAGATGATTGTAGAGAGAATTGTAGAGGAATCTTAGGCACGTCTGATGATTGTGTGGTGATTAGTGAAGGGGATTAGGGTTAAGAGTTGTTAAGGTTTCACTAATAACACTAAACACCCTTAAGTATTATCTATTACATAATACATGCACAAGACATACAATTTACAGTTTCATCACCACATTCATGTATTTGCCAAATCATTCATAAACTTTATCAAATCAAAACATATACAGTTACAAAGCAAACCAATTGTGCAAGTAAACAACTAAACAAACAGTGAACGTGCAACAAATGCGAAAGTGGAATCTCGGAAACTCGAGTTGTCACATTATCCCCAACTTGAAAGAAATTTCGTCGCATGCGGTTACTGAGGAAGCTAGGTAAGTTGCATCGCTTACTGGTTATCCTGGGGTGTCACATCATCCCCCCGTTGATTTGGAATTTCGTCCTGAAATTCTGCATTAGTAGCTTCAGCCTCAGTATTGGTTGCACGGTTTTCGAATAACTGGGGATACTTGATTTCCATTTGATCTTGTTGTTCCCAGGTGTACTCTGGGCCACGACGGGAGTTACAACGAACTCGTACAAGAAGTATTCTGGTGTTCTTGAGGACCTTGACATCCCGGTCCGTGATTTCAACAGGTTCCTCGACGAAATGCAACTGTTCGTCGATAGTGAGTTCCTTCAAAGGAAATATGAGGGTCTCATCTGATAGACAATTCTTCAGATTCGACACGTGAAAAACATTGTGAACTGCACCGAGTTCAGCTGGTAGGTTTAGTCTGTAGGCTACTTTGCCTATTCTTTCAATGATCTCGAACGGTCCAACATACCGCGGATTGAGCTTGCCTCGTTTACCAAAACGAACCACACCCTTCCAGGGTGAGACTTTGAGTAGGACTCGATCCCCAACTTGGAACTCGAGCGGTTTCCTGCGCTTATCAGCGTAACTTTTCTGACGGTCATGAGCTGCCGCCATGCGTTGTCGTATCTGTGCAATTCGTTCTGTAGCATCAACTACCATTTCTGGACCTTTGATCTGACTATCCCCCACCTCTGCCCAACAGAGAGGTGACCAGCATTTACGTCCGTACAATGCCTCGAATGGAGTATCCTGAATGCTGGTGTGGTAACTGTTGTTGTATGAAAACTCCACTAAAGGGAGATGTTTTTCCCAGCTGTTGCCGAAATCGATAACACATGCCCGAAGCATGTCTTCAAGAGTTTGAATAGTGCGCTCATACTGCCCATCCGTCTGAGGGTGATATGCTGTGCTCATGTCTAGCCGTGAGCCAAAAGATTTGTGCATTGCTTGCCATAGTTCTGAAGTGAATCGTGCATCACGATCCGAAATAATGGAGGTTGGCACTCCATGCCTCGAAACAACTTCTTTCAAGTATACGTCTGCTAAGGTAGAGAACTTATCCGTTTCTTTGATAGCCAAGAAATGAGCAGACTTTGTGAGTCGATCCATGATCATCCAAATGGTATCATTCCCATGCTGGGATCTAGGCAGGCTAGTAACAAAATCCATGGAAATTTCTTCCCATTTCCACTGTGGTATCCTTGGTTGCTGAAGCAGGCCTGATGGTTTCTGGTATTCCGTTTTGACTCTCGCACAGGTCAAACACTTGCCGACGTAAGTTGCTATGTGGGCCTTCATGCTAGGCCACCAATATGTAGTTTTGAGATCGTGGTACATTTTGTCCGAACCTGGATGTACCGAGTAGCGAGACTTGTGAGCTTCATCCATTACCAGCTCGCGTAAATTGCCATAATGTGGAACCCAAATGTGTCCTGTTACATAGTAGGAGCCGTCTTCCCTTTGTTCTAACCGCTGCCTAGAACCGCGTAAGGCTTCAGCCTTGACATTTTCTGGTTTCAATGCTTCCACCTGAGCATCTCGTATCTGAGCAGGAAGACTAGACTAAATAGAAAGCTGCAAGGCTCGTACACGCCTAGGTGTAGTATCTTTTCGACTGAGGGCATCAGCCACAACATTGGTTTTTCCTGGATGGTACTTGATAGCGCATTCGTAATCGTTAAGCAGCTCGACCGATCGTCGTTGACGCATGTTCAATTCCTTCTGCTTGAAAATATGCTCGAGACTCCTATGATCGGTGTAGATAGTGCACTTGGTACCGTACAGGTAGTGTCGCCATATCTTAAGCGCGAAAACAACAGCTCCCAGCTCTAAATCGTGCGTCGTGTAGTTTTGTTCATGAACTTTAAGTTGCCGCGAAGCATAGGCAATGACTTTATCCCTTTGCATCAATACACAACCAAGACCCTGAATCGACGCGTCGCAATAGACCACAAAATCATCCGTGCCCTCTGGCAATGAGAGAATAGGTGCGCTGCATAGCCTATCCTTCAGGTACTGAAAAGCCGTTTCTTGTGTATTACCCCAACGATAGGTAACACCTTTCTGTGTCAACAAAGTAAGCGATTGTGCGATCTTGGAGAAGTCTTTAATGAACCGTCTGTAATAACCCGCCAAACCCAAGAATTGGCGTATTTCCGTTGGTGTACGCGGTGCAGGCCAGTTCCTGATCGAATCTACCTTGGATGGATCAACATGAATCCCATCCCTGTTCACCACATGGCCTAGGAAGTGGACTTCACGAAGCCAGAAGTCGCATTTTGAAAACTTGGCGTACAGTTGTTCCTTTCGAAGAAGTTCCAAGATAAGTCGTAAGTGCTACTCGTGTTCCTCCTGACTCGTGGAGTAGATCAGAATGTCATCGATAAAGACAATTACAAACTTGTCTAGATAGGGTTTGCACACCCTGTTCATAAGATCCATGAAAACTGCAGGCGCGTTCGTTAGCCAGAATGGCATGACTAGAAACTCGTAATGGCCGTAGCGAGTTCTGAATGTTGTCTTAGAGACGTCCTCATCCCGGACTCTCAGCTGATGGTATCCTGACCTTAGATCAATCTTGGAGTAGTAGCTCGACCCTTGCAACTGGTCGAATAAGTCGTCAATACGTGGAAGAGGATAGCGGTTCTTCACGGTGACCTTGTTCAGTTCGCGGTAATCGATGCACATCCTGAAAGTTCCATCTTTCTTCTTCACAAATAGTACTGGAGCTCCCCAAGGCGAAGAGCTTGGACGAATAAAGCCCTTATCCAAGAGCTCTTGTAGTTGCTTTGACAACTCTTCTAGTTCAGTTGGAGCTAAACAATACGGTGCGCGAGCTATAGGTGCTGCTCCTGGAGCTAGCTCGACTTGAAACTCGACCTGGCGATGAGGCGGTAGACTAGGTAAATCTTCAGGAAACACTTGAGGAAATTCGCGTACAACTGGAATATCCTCTATTCGTTTCTCTTTCGTTGATGCATCAGTAACAAGTGCCAAAATGACAGTGTGACCCTTTCGTAAACATTTTTGGGCCTTTAGGAAGGAGATGATGCCAACCACTGCACCACTCTTGTCACCTTGAACCTCGAGAGGTTCTTTACTAGAACGGGGAATACGAATGATCTTCTCCTTACATAGGATTTCTGCTTGCTGCTTGGATAACCAATCCATACCAATGACGATGTCGAAACTACCCAGAACTATAGGAATGAGGTCGATGGAGAAAGTCTGACCAGCGAGGATAAGATTACAACCCTGAACTATGTGTGTGGTGTTTAGGGGAGTTGGTGCACGTTTTAACATTTGGCTAATTTTCAAAGATACATAACTTGTATCCGCACCCGAGTCAAACAATACAGTAACATAAATGTCGTTGAGAAGAAACTTACCCATAACTACGTTGGGATCATTTCGGGCATCACCCTGCCCCAGCACAAATGCACGTCCCCTAGCTTCGTTGCCGTTGTTGTTTCCCCCATTGTTGTTGTTGCCATTGCCCTGATTGTTGTTATTGTTGTTGTTGTTGTTGTTCTGGTTTCGGTTTAACTGAGGGCAGTGTCTTTTGAAGTGACCTTCTACGCCACAATGGAAACATCCCTTGTTACCCTGCTGCTGATTCTGCTGTGCTTGCTGCTGCTGCTGATTCTGATTCGCAGGCCGTGGACTCCTACAATCCTTGGCCTCATGACCCATCTTGAGGCACCTCTGACAGCGACCCTTGTTACACTGGCCACTGTGGTGTCTGTTGCAGTTGTTACACCTTGGAAGGTTCCCTCGATATCCACCCTGCCTGTGACTGCCCGAAGATTGCTGACTAGGGCTCTGATAGTTGTCAGTCTTCCGTTGCTGAACCTGAGACTGAACTGAAGCTGATCCCTTGCTGGAATCCCCATCCCATTTTCTCTTGTTGTCACTAGGAGTAGCAAGAGTAGCAGAAGTGGTAGCGGTGGCAGTAGCGCTGACGTGCTTAGGCAGCCTGTCTTGTTCCACCGCCTGATCCGTGAGGCGATGAGCAAGGCGTTGAATAGCCTGGATATTGTCAAGATTAGCCGATGTCACATGGCTCTGAATTTCTGGTGCCAACCCTTTGAGATATAACTCAATGCGTCTGATAGGAGGGTCCACCATAGTTGGACACAGAACGGCCAGCTCGTTTGACCTTTTAGTATATGCCTCAATTTCTAACCCAGTCATCTTCAAATGAAAGAACTCCACCTCTAACTTGTGGATGTCGTCGCGTGAGCAGTATTCCCGTTTAATCAGCTCCTTAAAATCATTCCAGGGAGTGGCGTTAGCAGCTGCCAATCCCAAAAGTTGGACTTGCGCATTCCACCAAGTCAACGCGATTCCTTCCAGTGTGCCAGTGGCGTACTTCACCCTGCGAGCCTCAGGGCATTCACACATTTCAAATACCGACTCGAGCTTTTCGAACCAATGGAGGAGTCCAACCGCTCCTTCAGTGCCACTAAACGTGCTAGGACGACAGTCCATGAAGTTCTTGAAATTGCAAACAGGTTGCTGAGCGGGTTGACCTAATGTGTAAGAACAGGACAAGGTTAAACACAAGAGTTGGTTTAGGAATGTAGGATCTAAAGATCCTAGTATGAGTTCCGACTGCAGGGTATACCTCCTGCGTGTGCAGCTGCAAGTGCCGCAACAACTTGTTCGTTGATAAGAGCCGTCAACTGGGCTTGAGTCAAGTTAATACGTCCGGCCATGATCTACATAGCAAATTTAACATAAGTGAGAGAGGTTCGCGAATAGTGCGATGACAGAAGAGAGTAAGCACACAAGTGTTCTCAAGCAATAACGAATAGCATACAATGTAATCTAAGCATACCACGAGCAAAGTTCTATGTAATTCTAGCATGTAGGCAATAAACATAAACCTTATTACCTAGGATGTTGAGTCTTGCACGTGGAGCGAGGCGTCATTGTGGATCGTTGAGCACTGTACTGGTTATAGTCTGGTTTTAATAAAAACGTTTTCCCCCTTATTAAAACCGAGTTCTCTATAACCAATGGCTCTGATACCAATATGTCACACCCCCAAAATCCACCTGCGGAGTATCACCGCTTGGGAGCGTGACTGACCAGGATCAAGCCACCAATCATATAGAACAACGTAAATAGTAAAAGTAATTGTCATTTAACCAACCCAATCCATATGAAAGGTATTCAAAACATAAGTGTAATAACAAAGTTTAGCGAAAGCGTATGAGTAAAATGCCAACATAAATAAAGTATGAAATGTCATAATGTTTAATCAAAGCAATCACGATCCTTGTCCACAACGACCGCGCCTCCCCATGCAAGCTCCATGTATACCTAACGACCTGCAAGGCATGTAACAGAAAGTCAACAACTAGTTGAGCGAGTTCACAGTAAGTAAGTTCGTAATAGTAAGTCTGTTCCGTAACGGGTGGCTCTACTAGGCCGATAGTATGTTCTATTAGTGGGGGCTTCCCATGTTTGCATATACACTAGACTATTCGTAACCATAAGTGTTCTTCTTAACCCGAGAACAGTAGTACGTACAAGCTTTACGTAGGTTTTACGTAAGTGTCCTTCTGTACCCGAGAACAGTGGTACGCGTGGGGTATACGTAGGTTTTACGTAAGTGTCCTTCCTGACTCCGGAAGACAGTAGCATGTGTGAGTTTACGTAGGTTTTACG
This sequence comes from Helianthus annuus, assembly GCF_002127325.2. Taxonomy (NCBI): domain Eukaryota; kingdom Viridiplantae; phylum Streptophyta; class Magnoliopsida; order Asterales; family Asteraceae; genus Helianthus; species Helianthus annuus. Next base: position 109,686,324 of record NC_035445.2, on the reverse strand, counting down.
TAAGTGTCCTTCCTGACTCCGGAAGACAGTATTATGTACTTGTTTACGTAGGTTTTACGTAAGTGTCCTGCTTAACCCGAGGACCATGGTAGATAGTCTAGTAACCATGTAAGTATGAGAAATCGTTCAATTCCATCATTCAACCCATTCCCAAACCCCGGGAATCCCATGCCTTGGTAAAGAGTGTGAACTCACCTTGGTTTGCTCGGTATGTTATTGCTTCTAGTGTTAATTTATGATTAAGTCCGTTACACACGACCTAGGGTACATTGCACATAAACTCGATGTAAGTGTTTACGTTCAATTAGGGTTTACAAGTCCTCGATGTCCAAACAACTGTGATTCGTGTGATAGCGATGTACAGAATGATAACACACAGTAATATACAGTTACGTTCAGCAATATACAGTAACATGCAAAGTGTTCCTCATACAGGGTTTTGACTTAGCACCATGAGCATCATAAGTAAACTCAGACAATTCATCAACAAACGTCGGATCATTCATCAAGCATAAAGTTCAGACTATGTATTAAGCATAAAACTCGGACTAGGTTATCAAGCATAAAGGTTGGACTAGTATATTAAACAAACTCGGATCCCTTTAACCCCTTACACAAATTCGTACCCCCCTTGAATTATACAAAACTCGGACACCCCTTGTATTATATAAAACTCGGACCCCTTGTCCCATATACAAAAGTCGGACCCCCTTGTCCCTTAAACAAAAGTCGGACCCCCTTGTCCCTTATATAAAATTCGGACCCCCTTTACACATCAACCTAAAATTCGGACAACCCTAATACAAGTAAGAAGTCGGACAGGTATCATCATCACAAAGTCGGACAACCATCCCCCCGAAAAAACTCGGACAACATCCCCTCCCTTTAAAACTCGGACAAACATCCCCACTATTTGAAATTCGGACCTTGCATTCAATCTTTAATAAAATTCGGACAAGGCATAAACATAAAACTCAGACAATCATTCTGTTGGATCGTTGTTTTGACCCGAAAAGTCAGTCAAGGTAGCTCATCATCACATATAAAGGCGGAATCAGTATATATGACGTTACAACAGCTTGTCCTTTCAATTCCACTGCTTTTTAATTGCTTTCTAACAAGATTTTGACAGAGTTTCACTCTAGAGAACAATCACGCCTCGTTGATCCGCTCAAATGACTCTCCTATATATAGGCCTTGTCGGTTCGCTTATACGACAGACACATAAGCGAACCTACTATAAACCACTATAAGCGAACCACCTATATTACCTAAAAGCGAACCAGTTCAAGACGCTAAGAGCGGATCTACATTGTACAATACCATAAAAGCGAACCTATATCTTTAATTACATAATCTTGACATTTAAACCCCTGTTGACCAATCTTGACCTCAGACTTCATGTAGACGTAGTCAACAGACATTTCATGCATCAACACATTCCTTATAAAACTCAGAGTTTTAAACAAGCGTGAATTCTAAAACCATTCTACAGAATCAATGGAACAGCTACGTTTACAGGCTACGATCAAAAACCCTAATCTCATACTTTTGTATTGCAGTAATCAAATCAACAATCAACATTCTATCATAACAGGCGTCTTAACATTCAGCAAATGATTACACAACTGATCATTAACCATTTCACAACAATCAATCCTATAAACACAGAATCATCATATGAAGAACTAGGGTTTTTTCATGAATCAACAATCAATGATTAACAACAAATAACCATTAAACAATTACCTTGGATTGATTCTAGATAAAGAGAGGGAGCAAGAGTGATGATTGAGAGCTTGTGCCAATGATGAAGAAGATGATTGTAGAGAGAATTGTAGAGGAATCTTAGGTACGTCTGATGATTGTGTGGTGATTAGTGAAGGGGATTAGGGTTAAGAGTTGTTAAGGTTTCACTAATAACACTAAACACCCTTAAGTATTATCTATTACATAATACATGCACAAGACAAACAATTTACAGTTTCATCACCACATTCATGTATTTGCCAAATCATTCATAAACTTTATCAAATCAAAAGGTATACAGTTACAAAGCAAACCAATTGTGCAAGTAAACAACTAAATAAACAGTGAACGTGCAACAAATGCGAAAGTGGAATCTCGGAAACTCGAGTTGTCACAATAGTTACCTGAACGATTCCTGTATTTGATGAAAGCACTCAGTTGCATGATGACCACTGTTTACCCAAACTTTGACCTCATAAGTGTTTTATGCTTATTCTCTTTTTCTTTTGGATTAAAAACTTTTGAGATAACCACACTTTGAGATTTGTTCATTTCCCTTTTCCCTTTTTACCCTTTCCATTCACATGTTCAGAAATACTCACTGGGAGATTTTATTTTGAACAAGCTTAGTCCAAAATCATTTTGAAGTAATGTTTTGAGAGACCTAGCCACATTTGTACATGTTTTATTACCAGATCTCACATTACGTATGATTAGGACTATTTTGACACCTTATTTTCTCAATGTGTTTTGACAAAGTTGATTTGGTCCTTTTGAGGATTCTCAACCTGCCTTTGAGCACATAAGAAATTTTGACTAAAGCTTTATTTCCCTCTTTCTATGTCAGCAGAACACTAGTGTTTAGATGAACATAGATTTTGCTGATCTGAGGTTCATACTTTAGTGTAAAATATGAAAACATCACAAATTTCATAACAACAGTTGAAGTCAATTTTGAATCAAGATGAGCACACCATAGTTACCAGATAAATTTTCAGATCTGGAAACTATGAGTGATTTGTGCATGACATCATCAGTTGTATGAGATTTGTGAATCTTATGACATCTTGGTTGTTAAAGAGTTTTTGAATCATCATTTTGAACATGATTTCTCGTTACTGTGTTTTTCAACTAAAATACGACCAACCTTAGTATCAATGAATTGTGAGCTGAACTGTTATGTCAAATTGATTGTTAGATCGAATTTGACTGTCCAAGCTCTGATACCAATTGTTAAGATCGGAGGCTCTCATGATTGTGTTTGTTTGTACAAATTGAACAGTCAGAATATATGAAATGATATAAAGTGCAGCGGAAATGGATACATACTTTGTAAACACAATCAAAGAGGAAAATAGTTTGATAAACAAATGCTTTTCATTAAGTTGAATGATTGAAATACAAAGCAAATGATTACAGCATGTTTACAGAACTAAGCTCCCCCTCAGCCTGATACCCCAAGGTTGGTTGCACAAGATGAAAGGATTGGATTGAAGAAGAAGAATCTACTCAGTCAATCAAATGTAACAGTACAGGGTACTGCTCCATTTATAGGCAAACCAAACCACTGAAGCATCTCAGCTGACGTCACCATGATAGTGACATCTAACAAACTAACAACCTATATACACTGTTCTAAACAAACTACTGTTATGCAACATCTGATTATTAGTACAATACAAACCAAGAGATAACAACTGCTTCACGTTCCACTGTTGTAGCCTGAGCACTGATGTTGAACTTCAGTGCTTTCTTCAAAGGTAATCAGTCTTTGAGTGGGCAGTGCTTGTGTCTTTCAGCAGTACTTAGGAAACAGCAGTAGATAGAGCAACAGTGTTTGTCTTCAGCAGTTCTTTAGAGTTTCATCAGTGTTTGGTTCATCAGTTGTTGTAGTCAGCAGTACTTAAGATCCATCAGCTGTTAGAATACCACTGTCAAGGGGAAAGCAAAGTGTAGGCTGCTGCTTATTGTTAGTCCACTGATTTGATCCGGTTTTGGCTTTACATTATCTGTTCCTCTGGTGTTCAATCCCAACACAATCTCGGGTGAAACAGCTGCTGAGTCGAATCCATTGATGAGTCCCCTTTTCTCGATTCGCAACCGCCGTGGAATCTTCCTAGAACCATTATCCACAGTGTACGATCCAATAAGATTTCTTTAACATGATTATACCATGCCGTACAATCATCAAATCAGATCAAACCAACCTATTTCAAATATTTCAATCATCATTCAAATAGTTCATCATGCTCATAATTCAAAATGGATCCAATCCAAGATCTTCTAACACTGTTTCATGATCACATCATAACATTCATAATAGATTGTTTGTTTCAAACATCACAATAGTGTTATTTCAACAGTCTGCATATTATCACAAAAAGGAAGAGCATCATGTACATAAACATCAAAACTCAATTTTTAATAAAGGAGTGGAGCCGTTTATGACAAAAATCTCAGATCTATTATTTACACCATCAGTTGAACATCTTATCTTATGGCTTCTATTCTCGTTTACAGCAAACCATTTATCATTTATGTATCAATTAGAAATAACAAGGATACAAGATAATTAAAAATAAACACCTACACAGTTAATCATACATATGGTCAACTAAAAACTACAAGGATGTACGGAAGTCAAAAACAATTATATATAGTGACCGAGTGTTCCCTTAGTACGCCTGTTTCCACCGGTCACGAACCGAAACTCCGGCGGCCGCCGCTGCCTTCAGCTCTGCCACCACCGCCTTAGCAAACCAGCTCGTTCCTACAACCACCACCCCGTCAGGCTCCCCAACTGTCTCCCTCCTTTTCCATGATTCCCCGCAGTCCCGAACAACGTCCGTCGCTGACTCTATTGCTTCGTCGGAGCACCACCACCAACATCATCACCAGTCAACATCATTGTCAGTCCTCGTCGTCCTTTTCTGATGTCGCCGTCGTCGGTGTGGCCACCATTGCCGGTGTCACTGCCGTTGCGGCTATCCTTCGCGTCTTTTCACTCTCTCTAACTGTACTCTCCCTCATCTGCAAGTGGGTGTGGGTATTTACAAGATAGTATGAAAAAGGAGAAAAGGTTTCACGGATTGTGGGTGAAAGCAAATAGTGAGGAAGGTAGCGTTTGGGGTGTAGCTCATTGGGTAGTGTGGCGTCGGCGTGCTGCCGGAACTCTGGCTCCGGTTGTCGGAGGGTCTGAACGAGAGTGAGATAGGGGGCGGAGCAGAGGGCGTGCAACTGTCATTTGTTATTTTAGGGTTAAATAAAATAAGGGGTGGGAAAAGACAGAAGAATTATATAGTCTAGGGTTTAGGGGTTTAGGTGAGTTGGGCTTGGGCCCGTGCGTATGGATCCGTAAAACATTATGTGTCTTATCTAACAAACTAACCCGCTTAATTGACAACTAAATGTAATGGAAATTATTTATATATTTAAAGTGAATATGTTCGGCTCAGGTTAGTTGTTTAAACGATATGATCCTCTCGACGCGGTTATTATTATTTAATAAATAATAATAATAATAATAATAATAATAATAATAATAATAATAATAATAATAATAGTAATAATAATAATAGTTATAAACGTAAATATAATAATAAAATATTATAATATATTAAATAAAAAATAATAAAAAGCTAAATATTATTTTAAAAATAAAGTTACTATTTATCGTTCTGAGAAAAATATATATATAATAGTTTATATTAATTATGCTATTTTTAGTCGAAAGACACCATCAATAGCTAAGGTGGTGGAGTTGGGTTTCCTGTGGATTGGGAACAGGTCAAGGGCTTTAATTAAGCATGACGTGGGACAAGTGGAGATCGTTTAATTTGGTTAGTACTAGTTAGAGTTGGTTCTGTGTCTACGTTGTTGGTCTCTTGGTTGTGGTTTGTTTGTCTTGATGTTTGTTTTGTTGTAGTGTATTCTGGTTGCAAGCTAGTTTCTTGATGCCTTGCATTCTTGGATTTTGTGGTGAATAAATTCCGTGGCTTTTCAAAAAAAAAAAAAAAAAAACGTTAGAAAATAATATAAGTTGAAGATACCTAGAAATATAGGGTTTCGAAAGTGGTGGGTTACATTGTGATGGATTAGGATCAAATACAAAGGATCCTAATTGTAAGAAGTGTAAGAAGGATTTATAAAGTGACAAGTGTCCAATAACCTAAAAAAAACCCACTACACAAAAAAACCCCACTACAAAAAAAAAAAAAAAAAAAAACCCTTAAACATTCACCACCACCAAAAACCTAAACCCCCCCCCACCCACCCACACATCACCCACCCTAAAAATTTTTTTTTTTTTTCTTTTTGCCGAGGGGGTGGGGGTTTAGGTTTTTGGGTGGGGGTGGGTGTTTAGGTTTTTGGTGGTGATGTAGTGGGTTTAGTTTTTAGTTATTAGACACTTGTCACTTTATAAATCCTTCTTACACTTCTTACGATTAGAAGCCTTTGTAGAATAACTTGACCCGTGATGTGATTCAATTTTAGTAATTATTCAGTTTATCATGACGCTAATCAAAGGATATAAGCCTAAGGATCAAGAGCTAATACTTACATTGTGATTCAATCTGAGTAATTACATTGTGATTCAATTTGAGTAGTAAAATATAAAACAAATGGCATTTGGTGAGTAGTAAAATAATTACATTGTGTTTGAAAGCAATGTGAGTAATCTCCTTTTTGTTAACTGTTTTTACAAAACCTCACTTAATTAATTATACATTAAACAGTTATTGAGTATTTGTAAGGATACAATTATCGTCAGTATGTTGGGGTTTTGTATACAAAATTTGTTACCACCTGGTCAAGGAGTAACATTCCACAAGTCAGGTTTGACAGTACCGTGGGTGGTAATTGGTATAACTTGGAAACAAATGTAATTGCGAGATCGCCCTCAATACTGTACAATGGTATTTATTAAAACTTGATTGAACTGGGATTCACTCACCAGTATTTCCCACTAACAAAATGTTTTTAAACGCGTTTCAGGTAACAATATGTGAAAGTCAAATAGAAGCCAGCTGGACAACACTGAAGGCTTGGAAAAGTGGCAATAAAGTTACCTAAAATAAAATAGATGTTTTTATTAATTAAAAATAGGATTTATTCTTACGAAAGTATGTGTACTGCAAACTTGGGTTTTATCCCATGTGTTTAATATTATGAAAGTGTGGTATTTTTCTCTGATAAAATATTTCCTAACTACGGTCCTGACGAAAATTCCGCTGCCAAATTAGACAATAACAAGATACCACCGAAAACTGGCCGCGACCGCCCGTTCCTGTCTTTGTATAGGGGGAGCTATTTCTTTTTTATCCCGAAATGATGAATTGAGCTCGTATAGGCATTTTGGACCCAACTCATAATTGGCGAATTTGTCGGTTCAATTCCTACTGGATGCACGCCAGACGAGGGTTGTGACAAAAAGTGGTATCAGAGCTAAGCCACTGATTCAACCACAGAAGTGTTCTGCTGACACCAAATTCAATCTGTTAGGAAATAAATTACGAAACTACGTGCATAATTATGTTTTATTGTTATGTGTTATCTGACTATTTGTTAGTTTACAGTATGAGCGACCAAGGACCATCTGACGCGTACCGTCAATTGTCTGGTTCGCCTAGAAGCGAAGGTGCATCTTCTCAGCCTGCCCTCTTAGGGTATTCTGCTGATACGGAAGAAGGAATATTCGTATTTAAGGCTCAATCTGAAGAGCCATTTCCTTAGAAAAAGAGGGGATGGTTCAGTGGGGGAGCGCACGAGCGTAGGAAACGTATGAAAAAGTTACAAGAACAGAGGCTGCTAGCAGTAGCTAAAAGAGAAACCGATGCCCATACCCAAGATATGCTTAATAGAAGCCTAGCCAATTTTCATATTTTGGCAACCACTGCAGGTGACCCTAACCTAGAGCAAATGTTAGCACCTTAACCCCTACCACTTTTCCCTAACCAACCCATGGAGATAGAAAACCCTGAAAATCAAGTTGAAATGCATGATTTTAACCCGGAGGAGATACCTAGCGTACCAGCACCCAATCCCTCAAACCCAAATTATGACCCGTGGTGGGACGATAATAGGGACTATGTGCAACGTTACCCAATCCATGAACATTTTCCTATGCCCAATCTAGGAGCCTACCCAGGTTTGGACCTTCTAGATCCCTATTACGATAACGATGCATTTATTAGGGGGGTTTTAGAGAATCCTTACCCATACCAGGCCCCTATACCCCGTACCAGGAACCCGCACCCCAGATTCTGAACCTAGTCCTAGAACCTGCACCGCTAATGAGTGTAGAAAACGTACAAGAGCTTAGGACATTTGGTGAGGAAATCTTAGAGAATAGTGAAAGGATGAGGCAGGTGGGAGAGCGACACGTCTGGAAGTACGACGAGCGCAATATGGATTTCTGGATGAATCCATGTCCGTAGAAGTGATGATGGAGAAGGTTATGATAATAATACAATATAATAATATATAATATGTGTGTTTGAAAAAAAAATAAAAAAAAAACTACAGATGTCTACTACTAGTAATGTAACTTTAAATTTCAGTCGATATTGTAATTTTAATTTCAGTACTAGTGTGTAATAGATGCATACTATAAGAAAGAGTAAAAGTCGCAATGTTCGACGTTTTTGATCAATTTGTGTGTTGTGCGATTGGTTGTATTAAATTTTATTTTGTGATATTAATATGTGGTAAATGTTTAAAATTCAGATGGACAACGAAGTGAACCAGGAAAACCAGAACGATAATATCCAGAATGACAATAACCCAAATAATGAGAATCCAAACAACAATAACAATGGAAACCAAGTGGATAATAGTGTTATCCAACACATAGTGGCACAAGGAATCATAGATGCAATGTCATTTATTATCCAAACTGTTAAAGAAGCTGATAATAAAAGTAAACATAGAAGTAAGCGACCAACTGAACCTGAAAACAGTGTGAACAATGGACCCATACTTCAAGCGCCCATTCCCAAAAGAAGAAGAACCATATCTCATGGTTGTTCTTACAAAGAATTCTGGTCTTGCAAACTAATAGAATTCTCGGGCAATGAAGGACCCATTGCAACCCTACGCTGGATAGAAAAGACTGAGGCTGTTTTAAAAATAAGCAAGTGCGCTGAAGAATCTGTTTAAGAACTCAGCCTTAGAATGGTGGAACACCATCCTCCATTCAAGAGGTGATAGGGTATACAACATGGAATGGGAGGAATTTAAAAATATGGTAGAAAGGTAATTCTGCCCTCCTAATGAAAAGCAACAGATAGCGAATAAGTTTCTAAACCTTAAGATGACCGGGGTAGATAGCAAGGGCTACACTACCACATTTTTTTTTTGAATATGATAGAATAGTACCTACCCTTGCATCACCTGAGCCAGTATTAATCTCCTGTTACATCTGGGGACTGATCGGGGAAATTAGGCATGTAGTCAAGGCAGCTAGGCCTCAAACCATAGAAGAAGCAGTAGAACTAGCAAACACCTTGACAGATGAGTTAGTGTGTACGAGAGAAGAAGACCAGAGAAGGAATCTAGCCCAAAGACTCACTCAGGAATTTCATTATGGTAATTCCAACCGTGGTAGGAATGTAGGTTCTACCTCTGCACCCTACTGAAGGATCTGCAAAAAGAAGCATTCGGGAAAATGCTTCACTCATTGCAATTTTTGCAAGGCACCAGATCACAAGGAAGAGGATTGCAAGAGGAAATCAAGTAATGGACTGTGCTTCAACTGTGGAGAAAAAGGACATATCAAGCCAAACTGCCCGAAATTAGCTCCGCCAGTGAACAACAAGAACACTAAAAATGCTAGAACATATGTTCTGACTGCAGATGAAGCCAAGATGATTCCGGACGTGATAGCCGGTACGTTTTTAGTTAATGATGTTTTTGCTAAAGTATTATTTAACTCTGGTGCAAACCAAAGTTTTATTAATACTTCGTTTTGCAAAGTTTTAAATCAATCATTAACTAAACTCACACAAGAATGTCTAGTAGAGACAACAAATGGAGAAACCGTTATGATTTCTGAAATCTTGAAGGGAGCAAGAATAGAAATTTTAAATCAAAAATTTATTGCAAACCTTTACCTAATGAATCTGACAGGATTTGGCATTGTATTAGGAATGGATTGGTTAATAGCCAATAAAGCCAGTATTTTATGTGATCAAAAGTCAATTCAAGTAAATTCACCAACGGGTGAAAATATCACAATTAAAGGAGATAAGCCATCTAGATCCACAAAATTCATCTCTGTGATGAAAACTGCAAGCTATATAAGACAAGGATCTATAGTGTATTTGATTTCTATAATCACTAACACTAAAGGAAAAGAACTAAAAGGCATTCCAGTAATTTCTCAGTTTTCAAATGTATTTCCAGAAGAGTTGCCAGGGTTACCAGCAGACAGAGAAGTTAAATTCAGAACCCATCTGCTACTAGGGACAGCACCGATTGCCAACGCACCTTATCGTTTGGCACCCGCCGAAATGCAGGAACTGAAGAAACAGTTAGACGAATTATTGAAGAAAGGATTCATACAGCCAAGCTCATCGCCATGGGGAGCACCGATACTGTTCGTCAAAAAGAAGGACGGATCAATGCGTATGTGCATTGACTACCGTGAATTAAACAAGGTCACAATTAAGAATCGATATTCGTTACCAAGGATCGATGATCTGTTCGATCAACTTCAAGGAGCTCGATTATTCTCAGAAATCGATTTAAGATCAGGATATCATCAATTAAAGGTACAGGAAGAGGACATTCCTAAAACCGCATTCAGAACAAGGTATGGTCATTATGAATTTACTATCATGCCATTTGTTTAACCAATGCCCCAACTGCATTTATGGACATGATGAACCGAATATGTAAGCCATATTTGGATAAATTCATAATTGTTTTTATTGATGATATTCTCATTTATTCTAAAAGTAAAGAGGATCATGCAAAGCATTTGCACGCACTTCTAAGTTTATTAAGAAATGAAAAACTTTACGCTAAGTTTTCAATGTGCGATTTTGGTTAGAACAGGTACAAATTCTTGGACACTTAGTTGATCATGAAGGAATTCTTGTGGATCCAACAAAAATCGAGGCGATTACCAAATGGAAAACCCCTGAGTCACCAACCGAGGTTAGAAGTTTCTTAGGATTGGCTGGTTATTATAGAAGATTTATTCGAGATTTTTCTAGAATAGCCATTCCCTTAACCAAGTTAGCCTGTAAATCCATTAAGTTTGACTGGGGACCAAAACAGGAAGAAGCCTTTAGAATTCTTAAGCAAAGACTAACCCATGCACCCATATTAGCGTTACCAAAAGGAACTGAAGACTTTGAAGTCTATTGTGACGCTTCTAAGTCAGGTTATGGATGTGTATTAATGCAACGTCAAAAAGTTATAGCTTACGCCTCTAGACAACTTAAGAATCATGAAGAAAATTATTCAACCCATGATTTGGAATTTGGAGCCATAATTTTTTCCCTTAAGATTTGGAGACATTACCCTTATGGTAGTAAGTTCACCATTTTTACTGATCATAAAAGTCTAAGGTATGTTTTTGGGCAAAAAGAACTAAATATGAGACAAAGACGTTGGATAGAGATTCTTAGTGATTATGATAGTGATATCCAGTATCATGCAGGAAAAGCCAATGTAGTGGCCGATGCTTTAAGTCAAAAATATCACGAAAAGCCAAAACGGGTACGTTCTCTATAAATTAAATCTACAAGTAGATTTAAATGAACAGATTAGAAAAGCACAAGAATCAGTAATCAAGAAAGATACTGAAAAATTAAAAGGAAAGATTAAGGAATTAGAACAAGGAATAGATGGAATTTGGAGATTCCATAAGAAAAGAATGTGGATACCTAAATTAGGAAACCTACGTCATCGTATATTAGAAGAAGCCCATAAGTCTAAGTATACAATGCATCCTGGAAGTGATAAAATGTATCAGGATTTAACAAAGAATTTCTGGTGGATAGGAATGAAAAAGGATATAGCAGCTTACGTTTCTAAGTGTTTAACATGTTCGCAAGTCAAAGCTGAACATCAAAAACCGTCAGGATTATTACAACAGCTAGAAATGCCAGTTTGGAAATGAGAATTGATAACAATGGATTTTGTTACCAAATTACCCAAAACAAGGAAAGGTAATGATACAATCTGGGTGATTGTAGATAGGCTAACCAAGTCAGCACATTTCCTACCAATGAATGAAACTATCAATATGGAACAATTAGCCAAATTATATGTAAATGAAATCGTTTCATTACATGGAATTCTTTATCAATTGTTTCTGATAGGGATAGCCGCTTTACCTCTCATTTTTGGTCAAGTTTCCAAAAAGCAACGGGAACCAAGTTAAATCTAAGCACCGCTTATCACCCTCAAACGGACGGACAAAGCGAAAGGACATTTCAGACAATGGAAGATATGCTTAGAGCTTGTGTAATTGATTTCGGAGGTGACTGGGACGATCACTTACCTTTAATAGAATTTTCTTATAATAACAATTATCACACAAGTATCAATGCTGCACCATTCGAAACACTTTATGGACGAAAGTGCAGAACCCCAGTCTGTTGGGCAAAAATCGGGGAAAAGCAACTATCTGGACCTGAGATAGTACAGGAAACAACCGACAAGATCATTCAAGTCAAGGGACGACTGAAAGCAGCACGTGATCGACAGAAGAGCTATGCTGATCACCGACTCAAACCATTGGAATTTCAAGTAGGAGATAAAGTATTGTTAAAAGTCTCTCCCTGGAAAGGAGTAGTAAGATTCATCAACAGAGGGAAGCTAAGTCCAAGGTATGTTGGACCTTTTGAGATTATTAGAAGAATAGGACCTGTAGCCTATCAGCTACAACTGCCAGAGGAAATGGTAGGAATACACGATGTATTTCATGTATCAAATCTCAAGAAATGCTTAGCCGATGAATCACTGATGGTACCCCTTAAGGATATAGAGGTAAATGAACAACTCAAATTTGTAGAAAGGCCTCTACAGATTGAAGACAGAAAGATTAAGAATCTCAAGCACAAGAGATTAGTTCTGGTCAAAGTAAAGTGGGACTCCAAAAGAGGACCCGAATACAGATGGGAACTTGAATCAGAAATGCAAAGGAAATATCCACACCTGTTCCAGTAGACCTCAAGGACGAGCTCTAAAACAAGGTGGGGAAGATATAACAACCCTAAACCGACACCCTCGTAATAATTTCCGACACCCTAAAAATATTTAAAATATCCCAATATGTCCCTAAAAACACCCCATACGTGAAAACGGACCCCGAATACCCTAAATATTATTAAAAATAATTAAAAATCAAGTTTTTGGGTTTGACGGGGGCCGCGTAGCCCTTTGGCTACCCTTTGCGCGGGCCGCGACAACTTAAAGGTCCAGCAAACCCTGATGTTGACACGTGTCATAACGCGTGTTGAACCTAGTCGATGACCCGGATCACCTAAACCCTACCCGGGCTACTACGCAGGCCGCATAAGCCCTGGTCTTGTTTTACGCGGGCCGTGACAAGGTCAAGATCAGGCCCTATACAAGAAGGACATCAGCAGTTCAGTCGACTCACTCAATTTCTTTTCTTAATCTCGAATTTTCACATAGTAGAAGCTATACTCGGGTCTAATACCCCCTAAATAACGAGGTTCTGCTCCGTTGTAAGTATCATAACCCCTGGAGACGTATTAGATACTCTGCCCGATTGATCTAGGGTTCCGTAACGGCTGTCGTGGTTCTGCCCGACGTAGTCGTTGGAATGCCATCTCGGGGAGGGTATTGCTAATGTTAAAACGGGTTATTATACTAACACGTGTGCATTTGTGTAATTTATAGATTATTCCCAGGAAATCTTTACTGAAAATCCTAAGACAGCAATGTGAATAATATTCTTTTTATTACCTGTTTTTACAAAACCTCACTTAATTAATTATACATTAAACAGTTATTGAGTATTTGTAAGGATACAATTATTATCGGTATGTTGGGGTTTTGTATACAAAATTTGTTACCACCTGGTCAAGGAGTAACATTCCACAAGTTAGGTTTGACAGTACCGTGGGTGGTAATAGGTATAACTTGGAAACAAATGTAATTGCAAGATCGCCCTCAATACTGTACAATGGTTTTTATTAAAACTTGATTGAACTGGGATCCACTCACCTGTATTTCCCACTGACAAAATGTTTTTAAACGCGTTTTAGGTAACAATATGTGAAAGCCAAATAGAAGCCAGCTGGACAGCACTAAAGACTTGGAAAAGTGGCAATAAAGTTACCTAAAATAAAATAGATGTTTTTATTAATTAAAAATAGGATTTATTCCTATCAAAATGTGTGTACTGCAAACTTGGGTTTTATCCCATGTGTTTAATATTATGAAAGTGTGGTATTTTTCTCTGATAAAATATTTCCTAACTATGGTCCTGATGAAAATTCCGCTGCCATATTAGACAATAACAAGATACCACTGAAAGCTGGCCGCGACCGCCCATTCCTGTCTTTGTATAGGGGGACGGGGGTTGTGACTAGAGGAATCAATCGGCTGAAGGTGGCATCAAGATGAATGCAAAAACCGTTAATTTGAGTGACAAAATCCTTGAGGAGGTGGGTATGGAGTTTCCTAGGTTCTATGATTCAGTTGGTTGTTATGAGGGGGAACATGTTTCTAGGCCTATAGTGGGTGGCAAGCAGACTTTTAGTCTGAGTAATCCTTTCGAGGGGACAACTGATCTCCTCAATATGGATAGGGATGGGTCAAAAGTTGTTTTTGGGAAAAGAATTTAATAAATTCAAGGTTGGAAGATATGTTTCAAAAGGAACAAAGTCTGGTGGGCTTAGGCCCAAAGTAGTAAACTCTAAGAATTCGGGTATGGATCAGAATAGCGGGAGCAGTGATGCGCTTCTTAGACCTAGGAAAAGAAATAGGAGGTACGCTCCGTTTGAGCTAAACAAAATGTTGGGTAACCTGTCAGAAGGATCAATATAAGAAAAGGAATATGATATGGAAATGGATAACCAGGAAATAGCGGATACTAGTAAGCAGCCGAAGAAATATGGAATCAAAACATCTTAGAGGCAAAAGCAAAAGCTACAGTCGAATTAGGAGCAGTGATCAGGGCGGATTTGGGAAATCAAGATACGTTGGTCAAAAAATCGATCTTGGAAGAAGGCTTTCAATAAGGTAAACGATGAATTTTTTATGGGTTAATATAAAAGGGATTGGGGTCGGGGATAAAGCGGGATGTGTAAAAGATTTAAAGAACGATCACGATATTGTTTTAGTGGCTATGCAAGAAACTTAGTTTTGGGATGTTTCTGGGGTGGATTTCGGGAGGTTTTGGGGGCCCTCTCTTTTTGAGATGGAGCATGTCACGGCTAATGGGAAGTCGGGATGGTTGGTTAGTATGTGGGATCCAAAGGTTTTTAATTGGTTGACTCCATCAAAGACCAAATCTGTTTATTGGCAAGGGGGGTTATGAAATGTAGTAATATTTTGATAAATATCATTAATGTTTACGCTCCTCAAAAGTTGCCTAGTAAAAAGGCTTTATGGGAGAATCTGGAAAATGTTATAAGAAATGGTCTGGGTTGGTGGGAATTATTAGGGGATTTCAACATGGTTTGTGGGCCGGAAGAACAGAAAAATTCGAAGTTCAAGCCATCATGTGGCGCAAATTTTAATGGTTTCATTGATGAAATGGGGCTTAGAGAATATTGTATGAAAGTTAGGAGGTTCATCTTTCACGTGGACAAAGGCAGCAAGTCAAGCAAAGTCAATAGGTTCCTTGTATGTCAAAACTTTTTCAATAAGTAGCCGGAGGCGTGCCTTAGGGCTCTCCCTAGATTACCCTCTGACCATTGTCCGTTGGTTCTAACTACCATTCATAGAAATTTTGGCCCTCATCCGTTTAGATTTTTTTAACTCGTGGATGGATAGAGAAGATTTTGATGAAGTCATTAAGAAAGCTACAGAGGCTTTTACAAATGAAGGTCCGGCTGACGTATGACTTATGAATAAATTCAAGATTATAAAAGAGCATCTCACCAAGTGGAAGAAATAAGTGTAAGGTAAGGAACTAGAAGCAAAAATTAGGCTTAATGAGGAAATTATGAGAATAGATGGTTTAGTGGAGGATAATGAGTTAGAAGAAGAAGATCTATGGATTAAAATGGAGTGTCTGAAAGATATAAAGGAATTAGAGGATCATAAACATAAAGATTTGCAACAAAGAGCTGGATCAAGATGGGCATTGGAGGGAGCGAGCAATAACATTCCGGGTTTGTCCATTAACAGGGCTTAGGTGACCAGACCAGTCGTGGTTAAGAAAGAGGTTATGGGGTATTTTAAAAAGATTTTTGAGGAAGAGGTTAAATCCAGACCGACGCTGAGATGTCAAAACATAAATAGGTTACCGGATTCGGAAGATGGAACGCTTACTGCTCCGTTCTTGGTAGAGGAAATCAAAGAGGCGATCTTTGATTGTGGGGAGAACAGGGTGCCTGGCCGGGACGGATTCAACTTTAGATTCATCAAGAGGTACTGGAATTTATTTGAATGTGATTTTATTAATATTTTTGAGTCCTTTCACAGGTTAGGGAGGATAAACAAAGGTTGCAGCTCATCTCACATAATTCTCATCCCAAAGTACAAAAATCTCGTAGGGCTTAAAGTTTATAGGCCGATAAATCTTATTAGTGTGATTAGCAAAATGATTTCTAAGATCCTTGCATATCACATAAAAACGGTCATCGGCTCAATGATTAAAGAGAATCAAACGACATTCCTTAAAGGGAGATATATCCTTGATAGTCCACTTATGCTTGATGAGGTTTTATTTTGGTTAAAAAAAATCGAAAAGAAAAGCGTTTCTTCAAAAAATTGATTTTGAAAGGCGTATGATAATGTGAATTGGGTTTTCCTTATAGATATCATGGGCCAGATGGGACCCCCCCCCTTTTATGGTGTAAGTGGATTAAAGGGATTTTAGCGTCGGCTAGATCCTCAGTTTTAATTAACGGGGCGTCGGCATACGAATTCCAATACGCAAAAGGTATTCATCAAGGGGACCCGTTATCTCCTTTTTTTGTTTCTTATTGTCATGGAAGCGATGTCTTGCATCTTTTCTATAGCTAGGGAGGAGATCGTTAAAGGAATTCAAACACCAAACGAAGGTCCTGTTCTTTCCCATTTGTTATATGCAGATGATGCGTTAATTCTCGGTGAGTGGAGCAAAGAAAATGTGGTATGTGTCTCCCGTCTCCTTAGAATATTTTATATGTGTTCGGGTCTAAAGATCAATTTGAAAAAAATCAAATATTTACGTGATCGGGGTAGAGGAGGGGTATGTTACCTCTTTAGCTGAGGTCTTCGGGTGTAAAAGAGAAGAGGTCCCCTTAACGTACTTGGGGATAATGGTGGGCCCTAATATGAATCGAATTAACAATTGGAAACCTATCTTGGATAGATTTGATAATAGACTCTCCTCGTGGAAAGCTAAAACTCTGTCGATAGGGGGAAGACTTACCTTAATCAAGGCGATCTTGGAAAGTCTTCCTATCTATTTCTTTTCCTTATATAAAGCTCCTACGGGGGTAATTAAAGCCTTAGAAGCGAAAATAAAAAAAAAAATTTGGGCGGGGTCTAGTTCCGAAAATAAGACGCACTGGGTGGCGCTTTGATGCGTGCTAGTGTGTATATGTTTTAAGCATATATTTTAAGCCCTTTTTACACTTTAGCCAAGTTTTAAATTTATAAAACACGATATTTACTAACACTAAACACACATATGGGCAAGTGCACCCATCGTGGACGTAGTATAGTGTTGGTAAGATACCGAGGTCGTCCAAGGACACAAGAGCTTTTAGTACCGGTTTATCCTCAACGTCTAATCGAATCAAAATGTTAGAAAAAGATTTTTTAAACTATGAAAATAAAAGTAACTAAATGCTGAAAAATAAAATAAAAATAAAAATAGATAGACAAGATGAATCACTTGGATCCGACTCGTGTGTTAGTATAACCTTTGATTATTTTCGCACTTTTGCACTTGTTTAAGAGATTATCTTAGTTATTGTAGTAGGCCCCTCTTTTGAAGGCGACGTTACCCTCAACCCAGTAGTTTGAGTCAGCAGGGATACAATCCTAAAGGGTCAGATTATTGAAAGATAATTAATTAAGTTATTAATGCAAATTATGGTAGGGCCCCTCTTTTGGAGGTGACGTTACCCTCGACTAAGTAGTCTGAGTCAGTAGGGATACAGTCCTAAATAGCCGGGTTATAGTATTAATAGTAGTTAACTTATGAGGGGATCAAAGAGTTTGGACCCCCGCCATCCAATACCTTTGGGTATTGAAGGAGATCCTACTAAATTTGACCCAGGTCCCTTGCAGGACCTCTAAACGCTGAACAAGGGCAAGATCCTTACCAAACCGTTCCCTTAACCCCCGACCAGGTAGCCAACATACCTCCATATAGACCGTGGAGATATGAATGGTGAAAATATTTTATTTTACATAGACAGTAAAATAATGCCAAGACACCACGGGATAAGGAAGAATCACCTTCAACATAAGAAACTAGTTATTAACGTCATTAATACAAAACCAATTAAGAAGTGCAAAAGATTAAAAATAAAAAGTATTATACTAAACACTTGTCTTCACCAAGTGATGTAAGAGACTTAGGCAAACATGGCCTTGATGGTCAAGAACTCCTACGATCAATCTTGGATCCCGAGACGACTCACACACTCTATGATGGATAATGGATGATGGTGGTGGATGATGGTGTTGTGATGGTGGTGGGTGGTGGATGAAGTGTGAGAGAGGTGGTGTGCCAAGGGATGAGTTGCAATGGATCCAAGCACTCCTATTTATAGGCTGAACAGAAGCCTGGGCACGGCCCCGTGTCCGCTAGGCACAGCCCCGTGCCCGTCTGACACTATCTCTCTTCATTAATTGTAATTCGCAATTACAATTACTGCACCTGCAGTACTTTGGCCACGCCCCCTTGTTCACTGGGCACGACCCCGTGGTGAGCAATAGAAGCTTCTACAGGTTTGTCTTTTCTGCTGTTTCTTGGGCACGGCCCCGTGCTCGCTGAGCACGAGGCATGTTCAGTCTTCTGTCTTCTCTGTTTTTCTTGGGAGGATGCTGTCGAGGGGTCGGGCAGTCCACTTTTGTTCCCTTTCTTGTATTTATGTTAGATTTAGCTGTCTTTTTGCTTTTTTTGTTGATTTGAGCTCATTTAATCCTGAAAATACAAAAGGAAGACAAAAATACACTTTTTCCAACATTAGTACTTAAAAAGGGTTAGTTTTATGCCTTATTTGATGTAATTTATATGTTGCATTTTACACACATCAAATATCCCCACACTTAAATTTTTGCTTGTCCTCAAGCAAAACTCTTTAATATGTGGCTTACACTCCCAAATGGAATGGGTAGAAGAGAAGGTTTTGGGCTTGTCATAGAGTGTCGGGAATTTCCAAGATTGTTTAGGTTTTATTTTTACTTATTTACAATCCTATTCGTCATGATTTATTAAAAACTTTTCATAAGGTAAATTATTTATTAAGGCATAACATACCTTTTTAAAATTTCCTTTATATACGAGTTCACATACCTCACGGGTGAAATCACTCACACTCGGCCGAAGGTGTATTTTTAGTGAATCACTCGAGAGCGGCATGGAACTTATTCCTACCATAAGCTTGCCAAACAATCAATCCTCCTCCTTTTTAACTTTATACCTTTGTAAATATCAAGAGGACTTTTTGGGTGAAGGGTTAGGCTTGGGCTAAAGGTGGGTAGTTGGGTTAGTGGTTAGTGGAAAAGGGCGAAAGGCGTAAAAAGCGTCGGTTTTCGTAAAACATTTTGTTTTTGTGACTTTCTATTTTTAATGAAGTATTTATTCAGACAAGCTTTTGTTTTAGGAGCTTTGTTTGTTTATTTCCAACTTCATGGTAATTTTTTTTTTGATAGTCACACGAAAACCGAGCTTGTTACTAAAATAAAAGGTAAAAATAAAAAGGGTTTTTTGGTGGGTAAAAAGGGTTTTGGGTTAAGAAATAAAAAGGTTTAGGCTCAAACGGGTTAACTTGGGGGAATTTTTGGGTAGGTGAAAAGAAAAATAAAAATAATTGTGTTGAAATAAAAAGGGTTAGTCCTAATGCCTCCATCATTTACTTACTTGGGTTTAAGTTGGTAAGGACCGGGAATGAATTGTCGTGGCAAGTTCTAGAGTCGTAAGAACCAAGCGGCTATTCACACAAGAAACGAAAAATGAGCATTTAGCGTAAAGATGTATATTTGTATGCTCAATAAAGGCTCAAAACTCACCTTTGTGGGAATGGGTTTTTATGTGATCAAGTATATATAATCAAATTTTAACTAACCTTGTCATGCCGTTTCATAATTTTCTTATGTTGGTTCTTTTTATCACGACGCTATCGGTTGTAAACTTATAAAAATATAACCTTGTTAGACTTAGAATTCCCAACTTAAACTTAGACAGGTAAAAAAATTGAAAATTTTTGAAAAAAAAATTGAGGTAATTAGCGGTTCCAATAGAGTTTTGTGTAAGGCTTGTTATTAGGACTTGCAAAATTCAAGGTTTTAGCATCCCCCCCACACTTAAATTACACATTGTCCTCAATGTGTCCCAAAAATAACTTTTTTAGGTTGATTGAATGTGTAAAATGGTGTTAAAAGCAAAATTTTAGGTTGCTGGCAGTCTGGACACGGCCCCGTGGTGATAGGGCACGGCCTCGTGTTCAGGTGCCAGTAACAATAATTAAAGAAAAGAAACAGAAGCCTGGACACGGGGGCGTGTTTGGTGAACACGGCACGTGTCCAGTTACCTGAACTGGGCGTTTATCTGCAGGATGCTCAGCACGGGGCCGTGTTGGCTGGGCACGACCCGTACTGAGCTTACTGTAATGGAGAAATTGTTGTCGGATGGCCTTGTTTTTGTGCATGGGCCTATGTTTCTCGCTTCCCTTGTTATTGTGACGACTCGAGTTTCCGACTTTCACTTTCACATTTATTGCACGTTGACTTTGACTGTTTAGTTGTTTGACTTGTTGGACTTGTAATTGTACGCGTTGTGTTTTAATGAAACGTGTTGTCATTGTGCATACATGTGATTACTTGTTGTTGTAAAATATAATATTAGAATTATTATAAAACACTTAGACTGATTAAATCACGTAATGCCCGACGAATCGAGATGTGATTCATCATCAAACAAACTAGACGAAACAGAGTTTTATTCGCCATTCAACCTACTCGACGAAACATATGTGTTTCGCCGAGCCCAGATTCGCCAAAGCCCAGTATAGGCCCAAACCCTTATGCGTAACTATATTAGTTTAGGTTGTGTACTTGAGAACGGTTACCAAAAACTCTCAAACCCTAGGGCTTCTCATCTAACGACGGCAACCTGGTGACTTTGAAATCCTTAAAGAAAGATCAAGCTACTTCCTCGTTCACTGTGGTTAGTGTTAATTATTACCCTGCGTTTGTTATTTGATCATCACGTGTCGCCTGCTACTACATATTTATTGTCCTCTCAATGTCCGAGCATAATAGTATATGTAGTCTTGATCTTTGTGATTTGTTTGGGTTAATGATTATTGATATCATAAGTGTCGGCCACTGTATATTTTTGGTCCAATAGCATCGTCTACAATATTTCTTCATATTATGTTTGCATGTGTTTTGTCAGTATATATGTGATTAATGTGGTGAGTCATTGTTGATCGAATGGTTGTGTATCATTGGTTCATGTATCGGCTGGGTCATGGTTGGTCCAATCAACAAATGGTGGCACACTACACAATTAATAATAACCTCAAAAGTCTATCGAACAGTGCATGTGATCGTTTAGCATATTGTCGGCCAGATATTATAACTTATTTGTAGTCTCGTTTAGGGTGTTGATGATGATGGAACCGACATCAGATCATACGACCATTGACTATTTAGTATGTGTTGATATTGGAGGTCCAATGGGAAATTTAGTTATGCATTTATGGTCCAATCAAAATAAATCACCTCACATACTTGTTTACATAAAAAATTCAGTACATGTGATTATATACAAATTGAAATAGGGAAAGGGTCCAATCGGTGGAATGATTCTTGTGGTCCAATGAGGGTTGGCGGTGGGGGAATAGGTGTCGGCCACTAGGGCATTTAGGTTGTTGTGACATTGTTTGTTACTTACTGAAACAGTTATGATTTGACGAAATAAAGTATCGGCGAAACACATTTGGCGAAACCGACATGGCGAAACACATTGTGTTTCGCCGAGATCGATCATAACGAAACAAACACAACAAATCAGGAGTGTTTCGTCGAGGGATGTAACGACGAAACGGTTGTGTTTCGTCGAAGGGAGTTCACGGCGAAACAAGGGTGTTTCGCTGATAGGTTAATCTGCACAGTAACTTGGTAAATTTCTGTTAGAAGTTAACTGGAATTATTAACGACTGTTAACTGATATGCATGACTTACATGATTCAGAATACGTGCTATATGCTACTTGGTAATTGCTTATGTGCTATTTTATTCGATGGTATGTGCATGCATGAACTTCGAGAATATAAACTGACCACGTATACGTGCACTCTAGGACTTGATTGATTAACTGTGAGCACATAACTTAGCATACCGAGCAAACCAAGGTGAGTTCACACTCTTACTAAGGCATGGGATTCCCAGGGCTTGGGAATGGAATTAAAGGAATGAGATTGAATGGATTCGTACTTACACTGTTACTAGACTACCTATCATCGTCCTCGGTTGTGCAGGACACATACGTAAAACCTACGTATACTTATGCTACTCACTGTCCTCAGGTTGCGAAGGACACTCACGTAAAACCTACGTGAACTTATACTCACTACTGCCTCGGTTGTGTCAGGCACTTACGTAAAACCTACGTAAACCCCCGCGTACCCCTATCCTCGGTTTGTGAAGGATACTTACATAAAACCTACGTAAAGCTTGTACGTATTACTGTTCTCGGGTTATGAAGAACACTTATGGTTACAAATAGTCTAGTGGATATACAACATGGGAAGCCCCCACCAATAGAACGTACTATCGGGCCAGTAGAGCCACATGTTACAAACGAACTTATTATTACGTATTTACTTTCTGTGAACTCGCTCAACTAGTTGTTGATCCTCTGTTACATGCCTTGCAGGTCGTTAGATACATGGAGCTTGCACAGGGAGGAGCTGGTCGTTGTGGGCTTGGATCGTGATTGTTTCGTTAAACACTTATGACATTTCATACTTATTTATGTTGGGTTTTATTTATACGCTTCCGCTAAACAGTGATAACATATTTGTGTTTTGAACACCTTTCATATTGGTGATTGAATGGCATTTACTTTTACTTATTAATTACATGTTCAATACGATTGGTGGCTTGATCCTGGTCAGTCAAGCTCCCAAGCGGTGATACTCCGCAGGTGGATTTTGGGGGTGTGACAGTTATCCCTGACCATCCCGAGTGTGTTTTATTTCGCAAATTAAAATTAAAAGAATAAACTAAACTAAGGATAGTTCCGCGGAATGCCTCCGTGGTGCGCCACGTTTATAAGGATCCTTGGCTAGACCCAAGGCGAGGTTATATGTTTTCCGAGCGGGATGTTTTGCATCCCATGTTGCACCGTCGGAGAGCATCATCCAAACTCGAATCAATAACCTTCATGTAATTGACCGGGTCATCGTCCTCTATTCTCTTCCCAACCCCGAACTTTACTTCATTATCCCCATATTTTAAAGTGAGTGTTCCGTCATTCATATCCACCATTGCTTGTGCAGTGGCGAGAAATGGTCTCCCTAGTATGAGGGGGACTTCGGTGTCTTCTTCCATATCAAGTATGACAAAGTCGGCCGGGTAAACAAAATTATCGACCTTGACTAGGAGATTTTCAATGACACCTTGCTGGAATTTGACGGATCGATCAGCAAGTTGTATACTCATTTTTGTAGGACTCGTTTTTCCTAGGCCGAGTCCTTTGAACATTGATGCGGGCATGAGGTTAATGCTAGCCCCGAGGTCGGCTAGTGCATTACGAATGGGGGAGTCCCGATCGAGCAAGGAATTGTGAAGCTTCCGGGATCAATTTTCTTTTGGGGGAGTTTGTTGAGTACGGGGGCGGAGCATTCTTCGCCTAAGTTAACTAATTGCAATGTTTCAATTTTCCTTTTATGAGTAAGGAAGTCCTTCATGAACTTAGAGTATTTAGGCATTTGGGTTAGGACGTCAATGAAAGGAATGTTGACATGCAATTGTTTTAGCAAACTTTCGAATTTTGCGAATTGCTCATTGGTCTTTTGACGGATTAATCTACCGGGGTATGGAACCGGAGGAGCCTTGGTGGGTTCTGGAGGTGGAGGAGTGACCTTCTCTTGCTGTGGCGGAGATGTGTCCTCCTCAATAGGTGCTGGCCCTTCTGCGGGACCCACGGTACGGTTCCGTAGAGTGATGAGATGAACTTGTGCCTTTGGGTTTGTGTCGGTATTACTTGGTAGCGCGCCTTGCGGTCTCTCGGAGAAATTTTGGGCTAGTTGATTTATTTGTTTTTCAATGTTTTGAATACTAGCTTGTTGATTTCTAAAATTTGATTCTAATTGTAGAAACCTATCCGAGTTTTTCTTTTCAGTGTCGGAGATGAGGCGAGATATAGTATCTCCAAGCCTTTCTCGTCCACCTTGTTGTTGAGGGAAATTTTGTGACTCATTTCTTGGTTGTTGAAAGTTTGTTCGTTGGTTTACGCTTTGTTGGTTACTACCATTGCCGGGTTCTCTCCAACCAAGGTTAGGGTGATTTCGCCATCCTTGGTTGTAGGAGCCCGTTGGAGGACCCGACGGCCTAGGTCTATTATCAATGTAGTTTACCGATTCTTGTTGATCGTCTGTTTCTTTCATACAACTCCAATTTTCATGTGGCCCACCACACCCTTCACAAGCCATAACCGAGACCGTTTTTGTCATTTCCAATTTTTTTTATTTTTGAAGAAAGGGCCTCGATTTGGGCTTGTAAAGAAGTGCTTTCATCAACCTTATGGGCGCCCGGGGCAATAGATTTATTGCCTCGGGGAGTGTGCCACTGGAAATTGGTTTGAGCAATTTCCTCAATTGATTATATATTTCATGCGGGCGGCGATTACCTAAAAGTCCCCCGGAGCTAGAGTCAAGTGTTTGCCTTGTGTGTGGCAACAACCCATTATAGAAAGTGGATACTTGTTGCCATATCGCAAGGCCGTGATGTGGACACTTTCGCAATAGCTCCTTGAACATTTCCCAAGTTTCATATAAGGATTCCCCGTCCTCTTGTGAATATGTATTAATTTCAGTCATTAATTTAGCCGTTTTAGCGGGAGGGAAATACTTATATAGAAATTTGTGGGCTAGTTCATCCCAGGTGTTTACCGATCCAGCTGGGAGGGCGTTAAGCCAAGCTTTTGCTCGGTCTTTTAGTGAAAAAGGAAACATTCGGAGGCGGATGGCGTCATTCGATGCTCCATTGATCCGAAAGGTATCACATATTTCTAAGAAATTAGTAATATGTAGATAGGGATCCTCGTCCGCAAGCCCATGGAAGGTTGCAGAGTTTTGAAGCATTTGTATCAAATGCGGCCGAAGTTCGAAGTTATTGGCTTCAACATTCGGTGCATTGATAGCGGTGCCGAGATTACCTACGGTGGGTCGTAGATAATCCATGAGGGTACGTTGGTCCGCCATTGGTAGTGGTTTCCCTGAAACCTTCTCTTGGTTTTTAGCTTTTAGTCTTTTTCTGAGAAAGCGTTCGGGTTCTTCTAGAGGTTCTTTTATGTCTTTATTAGAACTGGAGCTCATACACTACGTAGAGGTGGCGTCTGGTTCCAAGTCCTGCAACAAAAACAGAAAAGAATGTTGGTCAGAAGGTTCACCACGGCCCCGTGCTCAGTGAACACGGCCCGTGGTCGGAGTTACAGTGATTGTTTTCCGGACCCCTGTTACTGGAGAGTTGGACACGGCCCCGTGTTGCACCGACACGGCCCCGTGGTCAGCCTTCTGTAACTCGGAAAACTAAAAACTGCCCGTAACACTACTGGGCACGGCCCGTGTCCGACCAGGTACGACCCGTGCTGAGCTCTGTAGAAGCTGAAAATTTTAAGAAAATCCTAAAAATAAAAAAGAAAAATAAAAAAAATGATTAGGCCGTTGATTCCTAACTTTCTTAAAATCCTTGTGTCCCCGGCAACGGCGCCAAAAACATGATGCGTGCTAGTGTGTATATGTTTTAAGTATATATTTTAAGCCCTTTTTACACTTTAGCCAAGTTTTAAATTTATAAAACACGATATTTACTAACACTAAACACACATATGGGTAAGTGCACCCATCGTGGACGTAGTATAGTGTTGGTAAGATACCGAGGTCGTCCAAGGACACAAGAGCTTTTAGTGCCGGTTTATCCTCAACGTCTAATCAAATCAAAATGTTAGAAAAAGATTTTTTAAATTAAGAAAATAAAACTAACTAAATGCTGAAAAATAAAATAAAAATAAAAACAGATAGACAAGATGAATCACTTGGATCCGACTCGTGTGTTAGTATAACCTTTGATTATTTTCGCACTTTTACACTTGTTTAAGAGATTATCTTAGTTATTGTAGTAGGCCCCTCTTTTGAAGGCGACGTTACCCTCAACCCAGTAGTTTGAGTCAGCAGGGATACAATCCTAAAGGGTCGGATTATTAAAAGATAATTAATTAAGTTATTGATGCAAATTATGGTAGGCCCCTCTTTTGGAGGTGACGTTACCCTCGACTAAGTAGTCTGAGTCAGCAGGGATACAGTCCTAAATAGCCGGGTTATAGTATTAATAGTAGTTAACTTATGAGGGGATCAAAGAGTTTGGACCCCCGCCATCCAATACCTTTGGGTATTGAAGGAGATCCTACTAAATTTGACCCAGGTCCCTTGCAGGACCTCTAAACGCTGAACAAGGGCAAGACCCTTACTAAACCGTTCCCCTAACCCCCGACCAGGTAGCCAACATACCTCCATATAGACCGTGGAGATATGAATGGTGAAAATCTTTTATTTTATATAGACAGTAAAATAATGCCAAGACACCACGGGATGAGGAAGAATCACCTTCAACATAAGAAACTAGTTATTAACGTCATTAATACAAAACCAATTAATAAGTGCAAAAGATTAAAAATAAAAAAGTATTATACTAAACACTTGTCTTCACCAAGTGATGTAAGAGACTTAGGCAAACATGGCCTTGATTGTCAAGAACTCTTACGATCAATCTTGGATCCCGAGACGACTCACACACTCTATGATGGACAATGGATGATGGTGGTGGATGATGGTGTTGTGATGGTGGTGGGTGGTGGATGAAGTGTGAGAGAGGTGGTGTGCCAAGGGATGAGTTGCAATGGATCCAAGCACTCCTATTTATAGGCTGAACAGAAGCCTGGGCACGGCCCCGTGCCCGTCTGACACTATCTCTCTTCATTAATTGTAATTCGTAATTACAATTAATGCGCCTGCAGTATTTTGGCCACGCCCTCGTGTTCACTGGGCACGGCCCCGTGGTGAGCAATAGAAGCTTCTACAGGTTTGTCTTTTATGCTGCTTCTTGGGCACGGCCCCGTGCTCGCTGAGCACGGGGTGTGTTCAATCTTCTGTCTTCTCTGTTTTGTTTGGGAGGATGCTGTCGAGGGGTCGGGCAGTCCACTTTTGTTCCCTTTCTTGTATATATGTTAGATTTAGATGTCTTTTTGCTTCTTTTGTTAATTTGAGCTCATTTAATCCTGAAAATACAAAAGGAAGACAAAAATACACTTTTTCCAACATTAGTACTTAAAAAGGGTTAGTTTTATGCCTTATTTGATGTAATTTATATGTTGCATTTTACACACATCACGCTTCCATAAAACCTAGGGGGTTGGGTATAAACAAATTAAAAGATGTCAATGAAGCTCTATTGTCTAAATGGGTTTGGAGGTTTAAGGTTGAAGATCAAAGACTATGGAGGAGAGTGGTGGAAGCTTGTCACTTTCAAACAAAAGGTTGGTCGTTTCTTAGTGCTTGGTGCAACATACCGCCTTCATATGTTTTTTCCGTTAAAGATATCATGGAAGCTCATGGTTTCTTAAAACTAGGATCTAAAGGAAAAGAGATCATACACGGTATCAGAATGGTAGCTTGTTGGTGTATCTGGAAAGGTAGGAATGAGATGGCCTTCGAAAATAAGAGAATATCTACTCAAGATATAATGGGGGAAGTCAAATCGAGAAGTTATTTTTGGTTGAAAAATAGGTCTTCCTTTAGATACATTCGGTGGGTGGATTGGTGTAAATGTCCTTTGTACATGTTGTATATTTTAGCCCTTTGCCCGTTTGGGTCGGGGCATGTTTTGTATTGGCCTTTTGCCCTTTTGGGTCGAAGGTGGTTGTTTCACGAAGTTAATTCTCAAAAAAAAAAGTTATTTGGGTTAATATGGTATCGCAAAACTACATAAACACATGTCGACACTCTAATACTTACTCTTAAGTGTGGAATATAAGTTGTGTATTTAACTTCACAACATATCTCTTTTCTCTCTATCGCTTTATGATTGAAGCACTCGCGATATACATTTGTTAATTATATAAGGGTGTAAAGGGTGCATGTCTATTGAGATTAGGCAAACTTTCCACCCACCCAGTCATGTTGTGCCATGTAATTTCCCTCTCATTCTTGCCTATTACCCAAAAAACATATAGGGTGCATGCCTAAATTGAGATTAGGCAAACTAATTTAAAAAAAAGGATGATTGGTTGACAAGAACTGGGCCCACCACTTATCCTTACCCTCACTTTTGCCGCATGCGGCATACTCTCCCCGAAAAGTGGACTCCCGATCGGCAAACTTATGTTAGCGGTGGACATGTCGTGCGGCATTTGGGGTTGCCGATGGGTTTGCCAAACCCACCCCGCACACCCTAATAGTATAATTTGCAACATTACTATGCAATGTTGCTTGTACCCTATGCATAAAGAATAGTTCAGTAGTTTAGTTGAACCTGTGGGCTGGTTTTGTTTTACAATTTAGCTGGCTTTGTGACCATAAAGGTTTATACTTTCTTTTGGCTTCCTGGGAGAGAGAAAGCCCCTAATCACCTGTAGCCTCTATCTCTCTCTATCTGAACATCTAAGAGCATTCACATCCAATCCACCATATTTTCACCCTAAATTACACTAAAAAACACTACATTTTCTCTCTCCTTTTCAATTAAATAATATTTTTTATACCTTTATCATTACCTTTTCTCTCTCCTTCACTCACAACCACTTTCAAAATATATTAAAAAATTATAGGGGGTGAACAATGTCCCCCCAAATATACAGATAAACAGTAACATTTTCTCTCTCCTCCACTCA
The DNA here is from genome assembly GCF_002127325.2 of Helianthus annuus. Classification (NCBI taxonomy): domain Eukaryota; kingdom Viridiplantae; phylum Streptophyta; class Magnoliopsida; order Asterales; family Asteraceae; genus Helianthus; species Helianthus annuus. The sequence goes on along the minus strand of NC_035445.2, from coordinate 109,657,082 downwards.
CAACCACTTTTTATACTTTTTATATTTTAAAAACATCACACACACAATTTGATTATTTGGATGTGAATGCTCTAAGATTCTTATTCTACTCCTTATCCGGGGATACACACGCCAGTCCCATGGTGGTTATGGATCTGCGATTGACAAATAGAGAGAGAGAGAGAGAGAGAGAGAGAGAGAGAGAGAGATGTACGATGATTATAGAGTGAGAAGCAGAGACAGAGATTGGCGTTGCCGCTCGCCGTTGCTGGCGGCTCCTGCTGCCTATGGCGATGACGGACTTAAAGCGTGTGGTGCCTTAGATTTGCTCTCTATTTCTAGCTTTAAATATTTTTCTTTGAGTTGATGATACCGCGATGGTGCTGTTGTTTACCGACGACCTTATCCGTGTCGTGTTGTGTTGTGCGGTGCCTTCCATCTCTGTAAATTGCTTCGATGATGATGCGTGTATTGTGCTTCTGAGAGGTACAAGCTTTGGTGCTCCGATGTTGATGGGTGTAAACCATAAACTTTTTTGGCTTGATTTGTTTTTATTGTTGTCTCCATGATGTTGAGCCTAGCCTCATCTGAGAGCTTCGTAGATAAGTAATCTGGTGATGATGGGTTTAAAACTTTAATTTATCTTTCAAAGTTGGTTTTTGTTTAGATTATTTAACAAATTAGGGTTTTGTTTCAGCTCTTAAAATTTAGGTGTGGGCTTAACATATCTGATGAACAATTGAACATGAAGGCAAGAAACTAGGGATGTATACAAAAGAAAAGATACAAAGATAAAGGAATGATGGAAAATGAACAGTGGTTATTAGAGTTGAAGGGAGACAAAGCAAGCACATGGTTTTGGTGATTTTGGTATTAGAGAAAATGGTTTACGAGAAGGCTTTGGTGGTTTTTGGTATTAGAGCATATGCTTTGATTGTGTTTTCACTATAATCAATATAACACAGCAATTAGTATACAAGCAAGAGACATAATATAATTTGTTATTTATTTAGGAATATGACGGTCTATCACGGGTTATTGTTTTTGGATGATCATTAGTGTTTAAGAAAGAAACTATCTTATGTAATTAACTCAATCGATTCTACTCAATGAAAACTGACTGAATATAAATATAAACATGGCCTCCGCCGCATCACGCCAAGTTGCATTTCTAGTTGTTTATATAATTCTCAACTTTAAACTAATTTTGCAATGAGGTGCACAAAAAGGCCAGTATTATAACTGGAACCGATTATTAACTGATACATTAAAAACTGATTTTGGCTTATAAATAACCGTAGGATACCGAATTACTCAATAATAACCAATTTAATGGCAATCAGAGAGCTATTTGAGTAAGATTTCAAAAAAATCAAAGAACAAAAATTCCAATATTAGTTTATGATTCGTTCTTTTTTTAACGACAAATATCTTTTAATTCTTGTTGTCTATGAGACTTAAACCCAAAACCTTTATTAGATGACTCTTCACATACTCAATACCCTTTTGGTTATTTCTATTTAGTTATAGGCCTTGTACGTATTCTTTATGTAATGTATTCAACTAGTAGAAATCCCACGCGCTTCCCGGTGGGAATTTGGTTGGTATCGTTACGTTTTTTATTATACGGGCACAACAAAATGGTTTACATAAATTCTTCCAAAAAAAGTTACATGTTTGTCAGCAAGCAACTGGTAGGTGTAGTGTTGACATCAGCATCTTTAGTGCTTACAAACTCATGAGCACCCATAGTCTTTACTAAAAGCTTCAAAACTTCTAGACGGGCTGACCTTGCACCAGCTCTTTCACAACTCCACAATGCCCTTCAATTAATGCAAGATGAAGAAGGTTTCTCCCACCATGATCATGTGCACCGCATGCATCAAGATTATTTAATAACTAAGCTTTACCTATTTTCACGTGGATTTTTAGTAGATGCTATATGAAGTGGCAGGTGTCTTTGCAAATCACTTTCTTGGGTTAAGATCATATCGACAAAATCAAAGTGCTTGCAACTTAACCTGATCAAAATCGTGTCCTAAAATTTATCCACCATTAGGTTTGGTTTTCCTTGTAAATGGAGCTTCTTTACCGGTAAAACAAACCAACTATATTATTGTGATCAGATAATCAACTGTAATGGAGTAGAAAACATGGTGCAGAAATGGTTTTAGATGTACATTGTTGGCTAAAGTTGTAATAAAGAAAAAACTACAATGATGACATCACTGGCTCCTTCGATCTCGTCAAGTCAATATAATATTTTTTCTCAGCACAAATCTTTCCTTCAAAATAAAAGTGGAACCACACAAATTGAGCAATATCTATAATCACAAAGCAAGCAAAATTGTTGGTGCACCTGTGTCTGTACTTTGTCTGTATTTAGTCTCAATGTAAACGATGTCCGTGTCAGTCCTGTAAGTTGACCAAGTCAACCGTCCTCCTGGTTTGACTTGGTAAACAGTTAGATGTATGGTTGTCTGTCTCGAAGGATAAGAGATCGAAGGATGAAGTGGATCCTTCGATCTCCTCGAAAGATATGCTTCGATTGATGGACCTCGAAAGATCATCCTTCGAGGTCCCTGTGAATCCTTCGATGACATTGTGTTCGATAGATGATCCTTCGACCATCTATCGGATCCTTCGGACATGACAACCTGGGCTGGGTATATATATACCCATGCAGTGTATGTGAGAAGGCAGATGCACACAGACAAGAGATAGAGAGTTGAGAGCATTCTGTCCAAAACACACACACACTTTGAGAGTTTGCAAGTTAGATTTGTAAACATTGTGCTTGTAACCGAAAACTTCATACGTATTAATACATTGGTGTTAATAGGTGAACCTTGTGTGTTGTGTTTATACTTGCTTCATTCCGGTTTGCTTGCTAGCTTGGATTCCGCACTCGCTAGTTAGTTTGTATAACAAGGTTTAGGTTCGTCATCCTCCGGAAAGGGACCTACAAGTGGTATCAGAGCTTGGCTCTTTACCTTGTTAAAACCGGATTGTTCGAGTTCTTGGTGTGTTTGGACACTTGGTTTAGCACCCGTTTTGGTGGTTTTTCTAGCATCTCTAAACTGAAAAACGGTTTCTAAACCTTCGGGAGTGTTCAAGGTTGGGTTGGGTAACTTGAAAACTTGTTTTTAAGTAATTTGGTATTTTCCGGCGAAAATTCCGGTCATATCTCCGGTAACTGGTTCTGGATAAGGTGTTCCATTTTTGGAATATTTTATTTCAAAATCAGAGTTGGTGGGAAAAGGTGAGGTCTGACCATTCCTTTTGCCGAAAGTTGACTTCACCAACCCATCACCTTTTCACCAACCTGTCCCATCGTGTCAGTGTGTCAGAAGCTTCCGAAAGATATCCTTCGATTTCGAAAGATCATCTTTCGATCAGAGACAGCTCGACAGATTAGCATCTTTCGAGTAGTCTTTCGAAGTCTCAGCATTATCCTTCGTTTCTGGAATCTTTTCGAAAGTTAGTTGTCCGAAAGATAAGGATTCATCTCGAAAGATAAGGATCTTTCATTGTGAATCTTTCGAGATCAGTATTCGAGAGATAAAGATCTTTCGAATTGTGAATCTTTCGTGATAATTGCTCGAAAGATAAGGATTCATCTCGAAAGATAAGGATCTTTCATTGTGAATCTTTCGAGATCAGTATTCGAGAGATAAAGATCTTTCGAATTGTGAATCTTTCGTGATAATTGCTCGAAAGATAAGGATCTTTCATTGTGAATCTTTCGAAGACTTTGCTCGAAACTCAACAGTAATCTTTCGATCACTGTTGATCCTTCGAACAAGTCTCGATCTTTCGAACAAGTCAGTATCTTTCAATTCTTGTCTGTTTAAACTTAACAGTTTGTGTTTGTGAAGGTTCTCAATTATTATTTCATCAAAATGAGTTGTACAAGTCCTTGGGATTGGAGTTTGAACTCACAATCTAGTCAAGAACTAACTTCTGCTGATGCTTGGGCAAAAAGTATGTTTCCACCGCCATCAATCAGTCCAAGTCAATGGGCTTTAGTATCCAATCAAAGTCAAAGCATTCAAAACCTTTTGATTAGTGAAAGCGAAACAGGAAGCAACAATCGTCCACCGAAGTTGAACCATATGAACGATTTTCCATCATGGAAAAACCGTTTTCACACGTATGTTCAAGGGCAAAGCACCGATCTTTGGACGTGTTTCATCAATGCGTTCAATACTAATCTTGAAACTGCTGCGTCCACTTCAGAAGGTTATGCCAACATGCTGGAAAATGACAAGAAGGCTTATGAATTGGAGAAAAAGGCCTTTGCTACACTTACACAAGCACTCAACAAAGATATCTATCATCAGTTCTCCTACTGCAAGACCACGAAAACGTTGTGGGATGCCTTAGTAGCTAGAGGAGAAGGCAATGCAGCTGCTCGAAAGTCTCGTCATGATTTGTTGAAGAAAGAGTTTGAATCGTTTCAGTTTTTGGAAAACGAAACTCTAAATGATATGACAACCCGTTTCTATCATCTGATCAGTGAAATGTGTGCTTATGGGGTTGTTTCTACTCAACAAGACATGGTGAATAGGTTTGCTGACGCTTTGCCTCCAAAATGGAGTTCATTTATTGAGTTGTTAAAGCACACTGGAACTCTAGACACGGTTAACATCTACGAGTTCATTCAGAAGCTAGAACATAAAAATGATGAAGAAATCAGGAAAGCAAGGCGTGCTCCAGCTCCTCAGAATACAGAAATGTACCTTCCAGGCTTCGATGCTTTGGCAAGATCCGCTGCAGCTCAGCAACAGCAACCTAAACTGCAGACTGCTTTTGTGTCAAACACAAGTTCCTTTCCGTTTCCTCAGTCAACGGCTGCTCCACCACAACCTCAATTCGATCCGAGGTCGTATATTCCTGTCCCAACACAGCCACAAGTCCAACCTCCACAACAACAACAGCAGGCTCATTATACAAACAATCCTCAACCTCAAAATCCTCACACAATCCGAGTCGATAATTCAAACCTTTCACACCTCAGCATTGAAGTTGCTAAAGAGCACATGGAAATTATTAATACAATGGTCAGTGCTTACTGTGGATTGGTAGCAGGTCAGCTTGGAAACATCAACATGACCAATGAAGATTATCAACAGATCGATAAGGAAGAAATGGAGTTGATGGATATTAAGTGGGCTTTTGCAAGTGCGGTTAGAAGGGCCAAAAACTTTATGGCTCGTACTGGTAGAACTTCGTTGGAAGGAAAGAAAGATACGAAGTATGGGTTTGATATCAACGCCGTGACATGCTTCAACTGTGGTAACAAAGGGCACTTCAAACGTGAGTGCACTCTACCAACAAAACATGGCAATCACAACCCTTTCAGAAACCAGACGAGTAATACAAATGTGAATGCCCAGCAAGAGAACTGTGAGAGGAGGATGGTGGCAGTTAATAACAATCAGGGCCAGCCTGGAACTTCAAATCCCAATCGGGCTCTGGCTGTTCAAGCAGATGAGGGATGTGACTGGTCAGTTCAGTTTGGTGATGATGATCAGAGAAGTGGAACAGCTCTTTATGCAAAGATCATCGAGCATGTTCATAAAGAAGAGTCTTCTGGAAGTGATGACAGTTCTGGTTATTCTGGAAGTTCTGATGAAGAAGGCTCTGTTTCTGGGGATAATCACTCAGAGCCTGATGTGAAGGAGGAAGGAGATGATGATATTCAGGATCTACTGAATGAAGCTGATGAGCTTAAATGTCAGAAATCAATTCTGATTAGAAAGGCAGCTACTGCATCAAAGGAAATGGAGAAGTTATTTTCTGAAGATGGAGCTTTTTCTTTTCAAACTGCCTTTATGGCAAACGGCTCAGCCTCTTCTAGTCAGGTAAATTCTGAACCTCCTGCTCCTAGTGTGTGTAAATCATGTGCTGATATGAAGCTTGAATCAGAAAAGCTTCATAGTCATAATCAGAATTTGGTTATTGAATTGTCAAAATGCAAAGAGGCAAACATGGCTTTAACTCGGAATGAAAAAGAATTTAAATCTGTAATAGAAACATTAAAGAAAAATGTGTCCGAGGTTAACAAAGTAGTTTACCACAAGCAAGTAAGTATAAATGAATATATTAACATTGTGGAAGAAACTAAAAAGCAATTAGCCATTGCCCAATGCGAGCATGATGCGATCAAACAGAAATTGGATAGTTATTCTAACTCCCAATTTGTGCTTGATCACATCATTGATGTTCAACAACCGAAAGGAAATCAGAAAGGCATAGGGTACACGAAATGTCCGCCCCCTTTGATGAACAATTATACCAAGATGCCTGATGAGGAGGAAATGCCTCGGTATGAACCCAGTGTGCCTCTAGATGTTGAGGAGTTTGCTACTGGCCTAGGGTTCAAACCGGAAAATTCATCCTCTAAGAAACAAGAAACTTCATCATCCATGAAGCAAAGTCCTCAAATTATCGAGGACTATGAGACATCGGATGATGAATCAGAAGTGGATGTAGGTGAACGGGATAAATCACTTAACAAGATGAAAGGAGTAGTTATTCCACGAGAGAATCACATTCTTTGTGATCCTGATACTCCTGATGTTCCATCTGTTAAGAAGCAAGTGATTGATCCTGTCAAAGCTGATAAGACAGGTGTGACTACTGTTAAAAGCAGTAACGTGTTGTATACATTGGTTGGAGATACTAAAATCTACTCAGATCATGTTTTCCCAATTAAAAATGTAAATAAATCTTTAATTGACAAAGTCTTTGAAGACAACACAAACAAATTTTTGGGAAAAACACTTCCGGGAATTGTGGTAACACAATGTGATCCAATTCCTAAGGCTGAGATTAGAAAACAGTTTGGTAAACAAAAATCTTCAACCACTCAACAACCTACTGCTTCTAAGGGTAAACAACAACAACGAGCTCCAAAGCCAAAGGCTAAGGTTGAATCAAAAGGAGCTCGTTACAAGAAGAAAGCAAAAGATGTTAAATTTGTAGCATCAAAAGGTACATATAAAATTGAGACTTTTGAAAACAAATCAAACACTGATTTTGTACAACAAGTCAAGATTTTGAAACGTAACAGTGATAACAATTACACCCAACACACAAACGGGTGTGATGAAAGAGCAAGTACCTCAGGTTCTACAGGTTCAACATCTGCTAGTCGATCAAGTTCTCCTAAGTCTGTTGAAAGGAGAACTTGTTTCAAATGTGGAGAAATTGGGCACATCATCAGAAACTGCCCAAATGCTCCAAAGAAGAAATTTGTTGAGAAAGCTTCACCTGAAACAGTTCACCCTCAACGTCGGTCACTTTCAACTAAACATGATAAACGAACTGTAAAGGAACAAGAAACTAAACAACGACGTAAGAACATAAAAACAGTTGAAAAAGCTTTAAAATCTGAAGTTAAAACAGTTCAACAGGAACCAAGTGTGTCACAACCTGTAAAACCAGAATCTTCAAAAACTGGTAGGCAAAAACGAACTTGGTTACCTAAGTCGGGTGACAATTCAGGGGGAGCAATTGTTCTTAAAAACCATCAAGAGATTGATATCACGTTCCGTGATGCTCAGGGACGACCCAAGACCACTAAGGCTTGGGTCCCCATTCTCAACTGATGTTTTTACATGACATGTGTAGGATGTTCTAGGAGGATCTATTAATAGTCATTGGATTGTTGATAGTGGGGCATCCAGGCACATGACTGGCGACTTACGGCTCCTATACGACGTGAGAAACATTAGAGGAGGGTATGTTGCTTTTGTGGGTGACAAAGGCGGTTTTATCACTGGAGAGGGAAGTATCTCCAATGGCATCGTGTGCTTTGATAAGATCAATTATGTGAAGCAAATTGATCACAATCTTCTCAGTGTGTCACAAATCTGTGATAAGAAATTCACCGTGCATTTTGATGATGCCGGCTGCTATGTGCTGAAACCTGGATTCAAAATTCCACAAGAATGGATTCTCTTATCGGCTCCGAGAGTTAATGATCTTTATATTCTCGACATGAGCCAAGCGATTACAACATCTGCACAAGTCACTTGCTTTGTCTCAAAAGCCACGGAAAAGGAGTCTATATCTTGGCACAGAAGAATGGGACACATTCACTTGAGAAAGATGAACCATTTGGTGAAAAATAATCTTGTGAATGGTGTGCCTGTTCGAAGTTTTCATCTGCAAGATATCTGTGTCTCGTGCCAAAAGGGGAAGCAAACAAAGAAGTCTCACCCTTTGAAGAAAATCAACACTGTCAGCATGTCTCTCGAACGTCTTCATATGGACCTTTTTGGACCTATGAAGCACAAAACAACGTTCGGAGATGCCTATTGTTTAGTAGTTACTGATGACTACTCTAGATTTTCTTGGGTATCCTTCATGGCACACAAGAGTGCAACTCCTGGCATCCTCAAGGATCTTCTTACAATGTTGGAGAATCTCTATTCGTTGAAAGTGAAGAGGATCCGAAGCGACAATGGAACCGAATTCAAGAATCAAGTTATGGATGAGTTTTGCACTTCTAAAGGCATTCTTCATGAGTACAGTTCTCGTTATACTCCACAACAAAATGGTGTCGCGGAGAGGAAGAATCGAACGATTATAGAAACTGCAAGAACAATGTTAGTAGAGTCGGAACTCCCTATTCAATTCTGGGGGGAGGCTGTATCGGCTGCATGCTATACGTTAAACAGAGTTCTTACAGTAAAGAGACATGGCAAGACTTGCTTCGAACTCCTTCAGAAAAGGAAACCGGATCTTTCTTACCTTGAACCGTTTGGTGCTCCATGTACTATGATTGAGCCGGATGGAAAGTTTGGTGCAAGAGCTATCGAGGGTTTCTTCCTTGGATATGCTACTCCGAATTTTCGTGTTTGGAATCTAGCTACCAAAAAGATTGAGCTTTGGAGTGAAGTTAGGGTTCAAAGGTACACGAGTCCTGTTAGGGCTCCGGGTGATCCGTGGATGTTCGATTATGATGGGCTATTTGACTCCTTCAATCTGCCAACCTTTGATGAAGAGTCAGCAGCGGCTAGGATGTTGTTGGAAAGTGACAACGCTGCTGTCTCGCGTTTGGTTAGACCTATTGTTGTTGATCCTCAAGTTTCTTCGTCTGTCAACAATATGGTTCAAAATGAGGTTTATGAAGATGCTGCTGATTATAATGATTCTTCTGAAGATGATGAATATCATGATGCAGCCGAAGGATCTTCAGCTCCAGCTGCTCCTGTTCAAGGTGCCTCTGGTGATACACCTCATACGCAGAATATAGATACTGCTGAAGGGAATGCATCCACCTCTACCCACATTCCTGGTGTGGAGTTGGTTGTTGATCTTAATCTTACCAATTTGGGTATCAATGCTCGTGTGCCAGATAATCCTGAAATGAGGATTCACGATACCCATCCCCAGCAGAACAGAATAGGAGATGTCCATCGCGGTGTGCAGACGCGTAATCAGCTGAGAAACAACCGGAATGCTGGTTTGTACTCAGCCATAAGAGAATCTGGTCAACAGAATGACTGGTCCTTCGCGTGTTACGTGTCACAAGAAGAACCAAAATCGTGGAAAGAAGCATTGAAAGACAGTGCTTGGGTTGAAGCTATGCAGGAAGAATTGCAGCAATTTCAAAAGCTTGGTGTTTGGAAGCTTGTTGAAAAGCCTGAGAACTACAAGAAGATTGGCACTCGATGGGTCTTCAAATGCAAGAAAGACGACCGTGGAGTGGTTATTCGAAACAAAGCTCGTTTAGTCGTTCAAGGTTTTCGTCAGATAGAAGGGATCGACTACAACGAAGTCTATGCACCTGTTGCACGTCTGGAAGCTATTCGGATTTTTCTGGCTTATGCCTCATTCAAAGGATTCAAGGTCTACCAGATGGACGTCAAAAGTGCATTTCTACATGGTGTGGTTGAAGAAGAGGTATATGTCGAACAGCCTCCAGGTTTTGAAGATCCTGTCCATCCCGATCGGGTTTGGTTGCTAAACAAAGCTCTCTATGGTCTTCATCAAGCGCCACGAGCTTGGTATGCAACCTTATCTACCTATCTGCTGGAGAATGGTTTTCGAAGAGGTCTTATCGATTGTACTCTCTTCATCAAAGAACAAGATGGAGATCTTCTTCTGGTACAGGTATATGTTGATGACATTATTTTTGGTTCTACTAATGATGTTTTGTGTAGGAATTTCGAGCGTATTATGCAGGATAAATTCGAGATGAGTGCTATGGGGGAAATGAATTTCTTCTTGGGCCTACAAGTGCAACAAATGGAGTCTGGGATATTCATCCATCAGACTAAATATGTTGGCGACATCTTGAGCCGGTTCCAGATGTCCGATGCAACGCCCATTGGTACCCCATTGCCAACTAATCACGGAATTACTCCTGACTTGAAGGGTGAAGCTGTTAGTCCTTCATACTACCGCGCAATGATCGGATCCCTTATGTACCTCACAGCATCAAGGCCAGATATAATGTACCCAACGTGCCTGCTTGCCAGATATCAAGTTAACCCGAAGGCCTCACATCTTGCAGCTGTCAAAAGGATTTTTCGTTATTTGAAGGCGTACCCTGACACCGGTCTGTGGTACCCTAGGGATAATAACTTTGAATTGGTAGCTTTCAGTGATTCTGATTTTGGCGGATGCAAAATTGACGGCAAATCCACAACGGCTGGATGTCAGTTTTTAGGAAATCGCCTAGTCACATGGCATTGCAAGAAGCAGACATGCGTCGCTACATCAACATGCGAAGCTGAATACATTGCTGCCTCAAGTTGTTGCTCCCAAGTTCTTTGGATCCAACAACAATTGAGGGACTACGGTTTTGAATTCCTAACTACTCCTATTTACGTTGATAATTCTGCTGCTTTAGATATCACTAAAAATCCTGTGCAGCACTCAAAGACCAAACACATCGAAATCAAATATCACTTCATACGTGATTGCTTTGAGAAAAGGCTAATCGATGTTGTTAAGGTCCACACCGATGACCAACGTGCCGACTTATTTACCAAAGCATTTGACAAATCAAGATTTGACTTTTTATTATTGGTAAACGGCATTAAGGTCAAGCAAGAGTAAAACCAACATCGGAAAATCATTTTTGTAAATATCTTTGTGTGTTTTTATATTTATCTTAGTTTATTGATTTTAGGGGGAGTAAATCCAAAAATCTGAAAATCCAAAAACATCGAAAAATTTCAAAAACACAAAAACAATAGAAAAACAAAAATGAGTTTCCTGGCGAGCAAAAGAGAAAATGATAGTACATCAGTGGTCTATCCAAACCTCTTTAAACCTTAAATGAAAAACGATAAGCAGCTCTATATAAGATGTATCGGTAGGCTCACAATCATTTTAAAGTGTGCAGGGTGATATAAATCTTAATCGACTGAAGATCAGGTGGGAACCACTCATTGGCATATGGTCTTAGTACCGAAATTTCGTTTGATAGATTGTTGAGGTTCTGAGATATTCGGTCTTTATGCTGCTTATCATCTGGGTATCATGGTTGTATCTTTTACCGAAAAATAACGGGGACGCAAGTCTAGATCTTCCATGATACTATACATACGTGTACATATTACATACTGCATTCGACCTCAATAAGTGATAAACAATCACATGTCCAAACAAATAAGTGATAAAATATCACATTTATCCGGGTGTCAAGTTCGTCTCTCTGCTGTACGAAAGTACTGACCTATTCACGGACTTGCACCTGTGCCCTCATGCATATGAAAATCAAGTTCCTCATCAATAAGTGATTATATCACATAGGGCTTGTTTTCAAATCAAAATAAGTGAGTATCTCACAGCTTATACGGTCAAACAGATGATAATCGGTATACTCACCGGTAAGATGAACTCTCGTGCATACCTTGATACGGGAATGTGTCGTGATGTGGATGAACACCGGTCGGTAAGTATAAATCATACCTTAACGTATCCCCTCGCCATGATTACATCTGGTAAGTTGAGCTTAAGTGGACAACAATACCGATAATTGTTATAGGATGCTTATCTTAATGTTAACTAACTGAACAACAAGAGTGTTTTGGCATGACCGTACACTGATATGATTCTCTTACCCTCGAAACTTGCAAAAAGAATGTCTGTATATATTTATTTACTGCTTAATTTTTATTGTTTTATTCTTAAACAGTTTCGTCGTTTGGTGCATATCAGCACGACATTAGCGGTGATGTCGTTTGATAACACTCAAAGGATATTAAAATTGTTGCCTTTTAATCTATTCAAAAATACCAAAAAGATTTTAGGTGTGTTTTAATATAAACCTTATAAAAGCCAAAAAGATTTTATTTCTACTTTATTTTCGATTGTACGATGTTGGAGCTCGAGTCTTCGTTACCTGAAACCTGAACGAAAACCGAATTGACTAAATCTTCATAAACGGTCGAAATTTGCATGTTTTGAAAGTTAAAGACTAAAATTGACAAATTTATTAAACTTTCAAACTGTCGGACGGTGTTTGATTATGACATGGTCATTTGTGTGTCACTTGGTTATACTAACTATTCCAAGCAGTTGTTCTCATTACGCGTTTAGATTTCTTGCATGTGCAGATTCTAAAGGCTAGGAGAACATGGTCGATGACAAGCTTTGGAATGAAGACACGACGAGAAGGCGCTCAAAAGATGAAGATAATCGAGTTGCCGCTGACCATCATCAACACCACAAGGATCTCACTTCATAAAGATCAAGTTGTTCACGAGCATAACTCAAAGGGGAGCTTATGTTAAGGGGGAGTTTGTCAACACACTTCCTACATGATACGGGTACTTTGTTGATACACTCTCTGCTTTCAAGACGTGAAGACTTTGAAGATCCTCCGACATTGAAGACTTGAAAGGACATCAGAGTTTTGAGAACTCGAAGACCAAAGACCATCGAAGTTCGAGACGAGTCTACAACTATAGAAGATAAAGACAAAGCTACAGCCAAGGGGGAGTTTGTTGGTGCACTTGTGTCTGTACTTTGTCTGTATTTAGTCTCAATGTAAACGATGTCCGTGTCAGTCCTGTAAGTTGACCAAGTCAACCGTCCTCCTGGTTTGACTTGGTAAACAGTTAGATGTATGGTTGTCTGTCTCGAAGGATAAGAGATCGAAGGATGAAGTGGATCCTTCGATCTCCTCGAAAGATATGCTTCGATTGATGGACCTCGAAAGATCATCCTTCGAGGTCCCTGTGAATCCTTCGATGACATTGTGTTCGATAGATGATCCTTCGACCATCTATCGGATCCTTCGGACATGACAACCTGGGCTGGGTATATATATACCCATGCAGTGTATGTGAGAAGGCAGATGCACACAGACAAGAGATAGAGAGTTGAGAGCATTCTGTCCAAAACACACACACACTTTGAGAGTTTGCAAGTTAGATTTGTAAACATTGTGCTTGTAACCGAAAACTTCATACGTATTAATACATTGGTGTTAATCGGTGAACCTTGTGTGTTGTGTTTATACTTGCTTCATTCCGGTTTGCTTGCTAGCTTGGATTCCGCACTCGCTAGTTAGTTTGTATAACAAGGTTTAGGTTCGTCATCCTCCGGAAAGGGACCTACAAAAATGCAGTTCAACAAACACAAATTGAGCAAAACTCATTCCCGTAATCACAAAGCAAGCAAAACCCGGTTCAACAAACTCAAATTGAGCAAAACCCACAACAAACGTAGAAGAAAAAAGTGAAAATGAGAAGAGAAATGACAATACATTGGTGAAACAGAGAAAACAAATCAGATTAAACTCGCCTCTGGACCCCTCTTTGCAACTTTCTTCTTCCATGAAATCTGGCAACTTTGCAAGCCCATTCGGTACTGCACCATGGTTGCTTTGGTCGCCGTTTCTTCAATAGAAATCAATACCATATATTAAACTTGAAAACTTACACCCCATGCACATCATTATGGTAAATTATATTAAGCAGACCATCACTAACCATCGCCACTACACCCCAGCTTTAACAACGACCACGTCCATCGCCACCAGGGTTCCGTAATCGAACCCGACAAACGACTGATGATGATAGGGGCAAATAATTAGCGGAAGAGAGAGAGAGAGAGAGCACATGAGGGATAACAAAAACGGCGAAAACCCTAGTCGTCGTGACTGTTTAATCCACAAAAATCACCACCATCACCGTACACGCACCAGAAACATACATGTCAGAGCCCTAATTTCGGATGACAAGCATCAAACATAGATTCCAATGTAGGGTTCGCCGTAACCGAAGTTGAAGGGAGCGACGTTTCAAAACGCAGGGAAAGGATGCAGAGGACGTTTAGGGATACGCTGGAATTGGATTAGGTTCTCTGTTTCTCTGATGTGAAGAACAGATGATTACTCTGCAAACAGACTTCTAACGACGTTATTTACTGTAGCTAAGAAGCTACATAAATTGTTATATTAGATAATTCATATGGTATCAACCATTAAGATTATTGGTTGAATTTCCCCATCTATATCTCTTCCTATTCCACATCTTCTTCCTTTTCTTTTCACGTCCCAGCCATCATTCTTTTCTATGGCATCTTCATCTAGTGAATCAAACCCCTTCGCCGACCTTGCACCAATGTCGGCCTTGAAACTGTCATCCTCAAATTACTTGTTTTGGCGCTTTGAAATGCTGCCATTATAGACCTATTAGCAGGTCATCGGTCAAGTCGATAGCACCACTACTGCTCCTTCCCCTATGGTTTCAGCAAATAACAAAACTGTCGATAACCCTAATTTTGCCGACTGGCTTCGAACCGAGCAAAAGGCAATTATCATCCTCACCGGTTCCCTTACTGAAGAGGCACTTGCTATGATCATCGGCTTAATGACTGCCCGGAAAATATGGCTTGCGCTGGAAGCCTCCTTATGTAATGCATCTGTTGAAAGAGTTTAGAACCTTCAGTCTTCGAGTTACACGGAAAGGAGACAAGTCTGTCTCAGAGTTTGGTTGATCCTTCAAAGCCATATGCGACCAGTTGCATGTTATCGGTCATCTGGTTGATCTCGTGGATCAGATTCACAGGTTCCTGTGTGCTCTTGGACCCACTTTTGAAACGTTCTCCACTTCTGTCCGCGCTACCAGACCTATTCCCTCTTTTGCATATCTGTAACAAGAGCCGAAAGTCGTGAACTCTTTGTTTGGCCTCTTCATGTCCGTCTAATCAGCCCACATCCTTTACAACCCAGAGTCATAATCATTCCACCAGGCCCGCGGCCCAAATACCAATCTCACCCATACACGCTCGACACTATAATAACAACCCACGTACCAGGGGTTCATATCCACCTACTGGTCCCAACAATCGGCCGCGTCGACCTCAGACATGCCAAATATGTCGAACACATGGTCACTATTCTAGCCAGAGATGAAATCCTTTGTTTTTCGTTGCCAACCCTTCCGCAGAACAACTTGCTCATGCGTTTCATGCCCAATACAGGCTCAATGCCAACATTCCGAAATGGACGTGTGATATTGGTACCTCAGATCATATGCTTCCTAATACTCAGGGGTAACAAATCCTTCTCCTACTCAAGGTAATAAACGTGTTTTCTTTGGTAATGGTCAATCATTGCTGGTATCTCATACGAGTAACTCTAAATTGTTAGGTTCTCTCAACCTTAACAAAGTTCTTGTTCCTCAACTTACTAGAAACCTTTTGTCAATTAGTAAATCAACCGAGGATAATTTTGTTGATGTTGTTTTCTCACATGCGTATTTTATATTCAGGACCGACTAACCAAACAGGTCCTAGCCTAGGGTTGCCTTGTAGACAAACTTTGCGTTCTTCATAACACACATGAGGCCTTTCTTTCATCATCTACATGTCGTAAAGCATCGTTTGAAATATGGCATTCCTGTCTTGGGCATGCCGATTTTGACACTACCAGTATGTTAAAAACTCCTGGTTATTTATCTTTTACTTCTTTATTACCTAAAATGGAACCTGCTCCTCATGTGAGCTTGCTAAATCCAAACGTTTACCCTTTGATAATAATAATAATAATAAACGTGCCAGTAAACCCCTTGAGTTGATACGTTGTGATTTACGGGATCCATCACTGGTAAATTCCGTTGACAATTTTCGATATTATGTGGCATTTGTCGATTACTTCTCTCGGTTTACATCGTTGTTTCCACTTCGCACCAAAGCTGAATTTTTTGATGCTTTGAATTTCAAAGTGATGGTGGAACGGAATTCACAAATCACAAAGTTCGGGCATTATTTGAAAGTAATGGTACTCTACATCGCATGCCGTACCCATAAACAAACCAACAAAATGGGCAAGTGGAACGCAAGCATTATACACCAGAGTGACGCAAGGCTCTCAGCTCGTACCTTATAAGTAAGCTCTTTATGCTCTCTCCACTCGCTCCTTTTCGTAACGTAGATCTTTCTTCTCTTAAGATAAGAGATTTTGAGAAGAGTAAGTGCGCTTTCGAAACCACGCAAAATCTCCATGTATTGTCCTTTTTTTTTTCACCAGCAACACTTGTCGAAACGGGGTTAGCTATGCTTTTTAATGCTAACATTTCTCCCACCTATTGGGTCGAAGCTTTTTCTTCGACGGCATACATTATTAACCATTTACCCACTCCGACTCTTAATGGAAAATCCCCATTTGAGTTATATTTTCACCAATAACCCAACTACTCTGCTTTTCACACCTTTGGTTGCCAAGTGTATCCTTATTTACGTGATTATACCCCTCATAAGCGGAGATTTTTAAACCCCGTCGCCGTGCAGATCTTGCTCACATCGGAACTATGCCTCTTCATCCTGCTTTATTTTCTTCATCCGATCATAAAAATATTGGACTGCATCCAAGGATGCTAAATGGGTTCATGCTATGAAGACCGAACTTGATGCTCTTCATCAGAATAATACTTGGACCCTTATACCGCGTCCGACAACCTCTAATGTTGTTAGCTCCAAATGGCTCTTTCGAACCAAGTTTCACTCTGATGGCACCATTGAAAGTCACAAAGCGCGCCTTGTGAGTCAAGGTCATACTAAAATTCTTGGCATGGTTGTAAGAATCCTGATTAGGCACTGATTAATCCCTGATTAATCTCGATTAATTTTTTATTAATTACAATTAATCCCAATTATATCCGATTAATCGCTAGTCCCCACCCCACCGGCCGACTAACGACTTCCGATTTCTACAACCATGACTCTAGGCTTAGACTTCTCTCATACTTTCAATCATGTTGTCAAGGCTGCCACTATTCGCAATGTCTTGGCGTTAGCCATTATAAATCAATGGATGCTACATCAATGGACGTTAACAATGTGTTTTTGCATGGTACGCTAACTGAATGCGTGTTATGGAGCAACCCCCGGGCTTTCTCAATCCTTAGTTTCCTGATCACGTGTGTAAATTAAACAAGGCAATCTATGGTTTAAAACAGGCCCCTAGGGCTTGGTTTCAGTGTCTCATTGCCTTCTTAACTGAGTATGGGTTTCTTTGCAATCGTGCGGATCCCCCCCCTTCATTTTCAAAAAGGGATCATGTGTTATGTGTCTTCTTGTTTATGTTGATGATCTTATCTTAACGGTTATTCCGCCTAGTGCACTTACTTCCTTTATCGATTATCTTCACAAAGAATTCGCTATCAAAGATCAGGGGAAACTTAACTACTTTCTTGGTCTGGAGGTTACCTTAACCACAAACGAAATGTTTTTAAATCAGTCTAAATACACTTTAAATATTCTAACATGTGCAAAGATGTTGGTTGCTAAACCTGCTCCAACACCTTTGAGTGCGAATGTTCCTTTAGTATCTACAGGTGACTTATTTCCGGACGCTACACACTATCAATCCATTGTTGGTGCTCTTCAATACTTGATGATCACCAGACTTGACATATCATATGCTCTTAATCAAGCTAGTCAATTTTTGCATGCCACGACCGTTGTGCATTATCAGGAGGTTAAAAGAGTTCTTTGATATCTTAAAGGCACTCTTGCATTTGTGCTTCATTACAATTGCCCTAGCAAAACATCTCTGATGGGATACTCTGATGCTGACTGGGCAAGATGTTTAGAAACTCGTCGCTCAATTTATGGTGTTGGTGCATGCATCTGTCGACTACGTCTTGTATCGAGTCTTAGTCTTACATTGTTAGATCAGGGCACGTTTTTACGAGGAAACAGGAGATTGTATGTATTTTAGGAGATAGTTTCGCTTATACGGTCATAGGTAGGTAGTTCCGTTTATTTGTCACAATGTAGTTTCGCTTATACGGCAAGTGTTAGGTTCGCTTGTATTTCAGCTGGAGGTTTCGCTTATGTGACATGTACAATCAAGCGAAACCTCAGCAACTATAAATAGCCTCATAAGCGAAACATTTAAAAAGGTCTTGAAAACTCGTACCGAAGTGCTGCTGGATCGAGATTTGGTTGTAAACTGTTATAAATCAATACAGAAAGGTGTTTAAAGAGATTCGCTAGCTGTTTCTACGTTAATTACTTGTTTTCCGCACCTGTAATTGACGAAAACTCCTCTGAACGACTCGTTCGGGTCGAAACACGATACTACACGTGGTATCAGAGCTTTAGGAGGAGGAGTTCTGTAGAAAATAGCTGGAATTCATCAAAATTTATTTCTTCTACACTTTCTTTCTTCAGTTCAGAAATTTCACGGATTGTGCGTAATAGGATATAGACAAACCCTAGAAAGTTTGGTGTTAAAATTCGCATTAAAAATGGGTCAAATGAACTTCCGAGTAGGTTCCGCTTTTACGGACTTCTTATAGTTCCGCTTGTGTGAACGTGTTAGGTCCGCTTTTAGATACATCATAACAGAGGTTCCGCTCCAAGAGACACACATACTTTCGCTTTTGTGTCACCATATCAAAGAAGTTCCGCTTCAAGAGTTCAAGTAGTTCCGCTTTTGTGAACACTTTGCAGTTCCGCTCTTGTGATCACATAGTTTCGCTTATCTGAACAACATCAGTTTCGCTCATTTGAACATAATAGTTCCGCTTCAGTGCACATTTTAGTTTCGCTTTTTCAGACATCTAATCTCTTGTTTTCGCTTACAAGGGCTGTTGTGAAAATTGTTAAAAATTTGAAAATGGACGAGGAATTTTTCAACGCATTCGCTACTCCAGTTACACCGATCAATGTTGCTCAAACCACAATGCTTGAAAACGAAACGGGAACAATGCAGAAACCACCCAAACTATTGAACATTGAAGAATATAAAGGATGGGAGGGTCGTTTCGAAAACTGGGTTCAAGCTAACTATCTAGATGCATGGGAGTGTGTGGAAACAAAGTATGTGAGACCGTTAAATGATGATGAAGAAGAAGTTGCGATTAAAGACATGAGTGCAGATGACAAAAAGAAGTACAAAAATGAGAAAATGATGTTAAGCCAGTTACAACAAGCTGTGAAAGAGGATATAATGGTATTGTTACAACACAACGGGAGTTCGTATTCAATATGGAAAGCGTTGCGTTCAAAGTTTGTTGGTAGTCAGGAAATGGTGAAAAATAAGAAGTCGCTTTTGAAAAAAGAGTTTGATTTGTTTAGAGGGTTGAAGAACGAGAGTACAAAACAGATCATTGAAAGATATTGTAACCTGTTGGTGAACATAAATAGGTTAAGTATCAACAAAGACAATGAAGAGTTAATTGAAAGGGTTTTAGCACGTTAACCTTGAGCAAATTTATAGAAAAGCTGGAAGCTCAGGAAATGGAATAAAGAAAGATTGTCAGAATGAAAGATTTTGATGGTGAACAGGATATTGGGTTGTATTACAAAGCAGGGGTGAATGAGAAGTCTACAAATTTATCTCCAAAAATAGAATCTGCTTACAATGCCAAGAATTCGCCTGGAAGTTCATCATCAGGATCAAACAGCAAAACCAATTTCACATCATTTCCTTCTTTTGATCCGAACATTTCAGCAACTAAAAATGGAAGAAAACTTCAATGCAACATTGTATTAAATCTTGAGAGTGATCAAGATTATTCTGAGGAAGTTGCTAAAAGTCAAATGTCTTTGTTAGGAATGGTCTTAGAGTCTTACAGTTGTTTTGTTGCAGTCGTATCGGGAATCCAATGCTAACCAAGGAAGATTACGACCAGATAGATGCTGAAGAGATGGAACTGATGGACATAAAGTGGTGTTTGGCTAGCGTGTTACGGAGAGCTGAAAAATTCAAGCAGATCACGGGGAGAGATGATCTTCGTGAGGCTAATGTTTCTACTTTAGGTTTCAACAAATCTAAAGTCACTTGTTTTCGTTGCACGGAGAAAGGACACTTCAAGAGGGAGTGCACTAATCGCGAAGCAAGTGGGGCTCAGAATCCGTTCAACAACAATAATGATTACTATCGAAAAGCCATCTACCATCAAGTTGCTCAACAACCATCTCAACAGAATCAACATCAAGCACAAACCGCACATGGAAGACCCATAATTGAAGATTCTGGAAAGAGAGCATGTGTGGTTAATCAAGAAGAAAAGAAATCATTCAACTGGGACAAATATGTTTCAGCTGATGGAAAAGCTTGTTTGATTGATCAAGATGATGAAAAATTACCTGAGGGTTTTAGCTGGGAAAATTTCTCTTGGGATAACTACATTCCTGATCAAGCTACAGCTCACACAGCTTTTGTTGCCAAAGTTGAAGATGAAAGTGATGATGATACTGAGTACTATGCTAAACAGATGGAAAAACATTTGAAGATGTTAGCAGAAAGTGATAGTGAGAATGAGAAGGCAAAGAAGAAAAAGAAGAAGGTGAAAACACCGGTGAGTAGTGATGATGAAACAACTCCGGTGATTCGAAAGAAAGTGAAAGTTCCAGAGTTCAAGATTGATGAAGAAGCTGTTGCTAAGAAGAGTCCAATAATTTGTGAAAATTGTGAAGTTGTAAAGAAACAAAATAGTTCTTTGATTCACAATATGAACAGATTAAAGGAATCTTATGATGTGCTCAACAAAGCGATGAACATGTACAATAACACAAGTGAAGAGCAAGCAACTGCAATGAAAACACTTCAGGGAGCTTTCATGGTCAAACAAAAAGTTGTAAACAACTATATTGAAAAGTGTGCTGATCTCGAACAAAAACTTGAACTTTAACGAATTGAAACTGAAAGAGTTAATCGTTTATTAAAAAGTTACTCATGTTCATCTTATGTCATTGACAGGATTTATCCGATGGCTGAAAGTTTGAAGGTATTTGAAGAAAATGAAGTAACTGAAGAAAAGAAAGTTTCTGAAGAAAAGGTTGAAGTAAAGACTCCAGGGAAGAAGATTAAAAAGAAGAAAGACACTGAAAAGACGCCATCTGGTAAGAAACAAGGTGTCAGTTACAACAGATGTCCACCCTCGCTGGAAAATGGATATCTAGCTAGAAATCCAAATGATGAAAGAGTAAAAAAGGCAACAAATTTACAGTGGGAGTCGAAGTCGTCAGTCAATCTACCATATAGTATTGATGTCGTGTTTACATCGTCTGACACTGATCAACAGTCTCAATTGATGAAGAAAGTCGTGGATCATGTGTTAGAAAACGATGAGATAGAGGAGTCAAAGTCGGAGTTTGCGTCAGAGTCAAAGTCTGGTTTAAGTACTCCGTGTCAAACAGAAAAACAGGACAAAATAGTTTATGATAGAAAATTTCTGTTATCAAAATCTAATTTGGATGATGGATTGTTTAAAGTTGCTTACACTTTGAATGATTCTGACAAATTATATTCTGATGAGAAATTTCCAATAAGAGGTGTTAAAACTGAACTGATTAAAAAGGTCTTCAAACTCACAGAAATTAATATTTCTAAAATAAAAGACTTGTGTTTTAATGAAAAACCTAATCCTTACACCTCAAGAGTTCAACAAAGATTAAATAAGAAAAAGGGTTACAGTTCTGGTTTTGGTTTTCAAAAGAAATCAAACCATAACGGTAATTTCAAAAAGAAAGGTCTTGGTTTTACTCCTACAGAAAAACAGAAAAATGAAAAATATGTTCTTTATTTTAAATCCAAATTGACATTTGTTTCAGGAACGTCATCTGAAGAAGAAGAAAAGAAAGATTTCTGGAGGCAGTCAAACAATGAGTTCTTTGCAAAGAAGCAAGATGAATTGAAGAAGATGGCTGAGGAGAATACAGATACAAGAACCTGTTTCCGGTGCAACACTGTTGGACATATTGCCCAAGATTGTTCTAAGGCAATACAATCAAAACAGGGAGTATCTCGTAAACTCAAGGAAAGAGTAGTTGAGTTCGAACCACCAATTGATAGAACAAAATTGTTTCAAGATTCTACATTTGAAATTGGTGAGAGTTCGAACAAGTTTTACAAGAAGAGAGCTAAATCTGACAATCAGAAATGGGTTGTTAAGAAATCAGTTGAGCCACAAGTTGTTTCAAAATCAGAGGAGCTATCTTCGGGCGATGAAACTGATTCCATAAAATCAGTTGAGCCACAAGTTGTTTCAAAATGTGAAGCTGTTTTAAAAGACGAAAAATCAGTTCCGATTGTGAATGATGAGGAGTTTCCATCACTTCGGGCTGAGAATTATAAAAAGAAAATTGGTAAAGTTGAAATTTCTAACCAATTTTATAATGATAAACAGGAATTTGATGCTGAGAAGGTCTTTAACCCCAAAGTTCAACATATCTTTGGTAAGATGATTGATAGAAAAGTCAAAGGGGTTAAGGAATTTTATGAGAAGAAGAGAAAAGGTAAGAAATCGAGTGATGGTAGCTCGGTGAAACCCAAGACTGGTCAGGCTTGGGTGGATATTTTCTTCGACTAAAAACCTGATTTGCCGGAGCTCCTAGATTGGTAAGAGTGGAGCATGAATCAGCATCTTTCTTGAGTTTTATTCGGTAACGCCTATCATACAAACGGTAAAGAGGTTTGTTTGTGTTTTGCTTACTAGTGGTATTTGTTAGTTATAATTACAAGTGGTTAGGAGAGTTGTTGATGCTTGATTGCATATGGTAAATCATGGACATTAAGTTGTACTTGTATTTTCCTACAAATTGTTGAGAGACAATATGATGAATCACATTCCCGAAACTATTATTGATAATCCTACAAGTGATAAAATCAATCAAACTTATTTTCTGGAAAAACCATTTTGATTAAAACAAACTTAAGTGTTTTGAAATCTAAATGGGAAAATAGTTTGTTGATAGGGGGAGTTCTGATTGTTTATGCCAAATGAATGGCGATTTGATGTGTTTTGATATCAGTTGTCATATTTCTGTATAGTTTGGTTTACTTTCATGTTTCTAGTGGGGCAAGAGCTTAGATAGTTTTCAAATTTCTTTAATGTGTATGCATTTTAGGGGGAGTAGAAATTCTACTATTTCAGAAAATCCAAAAACATTAGAAAATTTGAAAAAGCCAAAAAACATGATAAATTCAAAAATGAGTTTTGTTGTGAAAAAGAGGAAAGGATAGTACATCAGTAGACTATCACAACATGCTAAAGATATGAAGTGTCAAAATATGATAAACAATCTTACTGCTGATGTGTCAGTAGGTTTTCGCACATTTAGTAAATTGAAACGACATATAAACCTAATTCAAACTTGCTTAATTCGTGGGTAACTATTCTTGAATATATGAGTAACCCCCGAAATCTTGTTTGAAAGGTCCCTCTTTCTGAGATACTAGGTCTTTATACTCAGTGATATCTGGGGTATTATCCCGGGACTTCTGCTGTATGGAAGTACTGACCTAGTCCCCGGATAATGCTTTCCGCAAAATGCTTGAAACATAGTATCGCCCTCAGCAAGCTGATGAAACTATAAAATTGATAGTCGCTGCTGTTGTAATCAAAAGATCCTCTAAAGGGGACCCACCTAAAGTCGAAGCCGTCATCTCTCTGCGTATACGGAAGTATCGACCTGAGCTCTCACGGCCCTCGCACTTAACCCCTTTACAGATATCATCTGTGGTATACTCACCTGTAAGACTGAACATTGGGATCTGGATACAGGAGTATATTCGAGTGGAGTGATACACAATTGAGTTTAAATTTCTAAAACATTATTATCGTATCTCGAATCAATTGAAATTTGTGTGAAAATTTAAAATGGACCAATATACTGACAATCTAGGTAAATTGTTTAGAACTGAGAATGTTTAAAGCTTAACGGTGTTAGTGATTTGTCACAAAACTGATATGATCCTCTTGCACAAACTCACAAAATACTGTTTGTAAATATTTCATTTCTGCAGTCTTTTGATTTACAAGTGGTGTCAGGTATTATCTTTCAGAAAATTCAAAAAGATTTTAGTGTGTTTTAGCATAAATTTTGAAAAAGTTAAAAAGATTTTCGACAACTGATATTGAAAAACAGATTTTCAAAATTCTAAGTGCTAAACATGATGAACAGATGATTTGAGATAGTGTGTTGCTTAGATAAAAATGATACAGTTTCAAGTGGTTCATCAGTATCTGATTGGTTGATTAGTTTGTGATTAGTGATAGTTTATATGCTTAAATGTTTGCATAAAACTTATGTTTGTGGTAGAGTTTTGTGCAGAAAGAATCAACATTTTAGGGGGAGTATATGTTGATGATGAGGAACTTTAAAGATGTCAACATTCAAGAGAAAGAGACGAAGATAGAGAGAGAGAAGCCCAGAGACTGATCAAGACTAAAGACGTAAAGACACAGCATTGTCATGACTCGATAGTCGACTCTCAACATCTGAGGGGGAGTCTGTTGGTGCATGCATCTGTCGACTACGTCTTGTATCGAGTCTTAGTTTTAGATTGTTAGATCAGGGCACGTTTTTACGAGGAAACAGGAGATTGTATGTATTTTAGGAGATAGTTTCGCTTATACGGTTATAGGTAGGTAGTTCCGCTTATTTGTCACAATGTAGTTTCGCTTATACGGCAAGTGTTAGGTTCGCTTGTATGTCAGCTGGAGGTTTTGCTTATGTGACATGTACAATCAAGTGAAACCTCAGCAACTATAAATAGCCTCATAAGCGAAACATTTAAAAAGGTCTTGATAACTCGTACCGAAGTGCTGCCGGATCGAGATTTGGTTGTAAACTGTTATAAATCAATACAGAAAGGTGTTTAAAGAGATTTGCTAGCTGTTTCTACATTGATTACTTGTTTTCCGCACCTGTAATTGACGAAAACTCTTCTGAACGACTTGTTCGGGTCGAACCACGATCCTACATATGGATATTCTATATTTTTAGGAGGCAATCTCGTCTCTTGAAGTGTTAAGAAGCAACCCACCGTTTCTCGGTCAAGTTGTGAATCCGAATACAGGGCCATGGCAAACACTGTTGCAGGAATAGTTTGGATCACACATCTTCTTCGTGAACTTCACTCTTTTCCGATGGATCGACCGACAATCCTATGTGACAATCAAAGTGCTCTTTTCCTAACACAAAATCCAGTTGCTAACAAGTGTGCTAAGCACATTGATCTTGATTATCACTTCGGGCAAGCTAGTTACATATTTGTTCCAACCAAGCTTCAAGTGGCTGACATCTTTTTCCAAAACCCCAGTTCATCATCTTTCGTAAGATGCTTCGTATTAGACGACCACCGTTTCACTTGCGGGGGATATCAGATGACTCTTCACATACTCAAGACCCTTGTTGTTATTTCTATTTATTTATAGGCCCTTGTACATGTCTACATATTGATTATCATTCTATATGTAATGTATTTAATTCATAAATCTAATAACCTTTCTGTCCCAAACCTAGGTGTTTAAAGATTTTGTATTTGTAAATGAACTGTGACACCCCAGGAAAACCAGTGAACGATACAACTTACCTAGCTTCCTCAGTAACCGCATGCTAAATTTCGGGACGAAATTTCCTTCAAGTTGGGGATAATGTGACAACTCAAGTTTCCGACTTTCACTTTCACATTTATTGCATGTTGACTTTGACTGTTTAGTAGTTGACTTGTTTGACTTGTAACCATACATGTTACGTTTTAATGAAACGTGTTATGATTGTGCATATATGTGATTTATTGTTGTTGTAAAATATATCATGGATTATTATAAAACACTTAGAATGATTCACCATCAACAACTCGACGAAACAGAGTTGTGATTCGCCCTGAACATACTCGACGAAACAGGGTTTTGTTTCGTTGCAAGTCTCTCGACGAAACAGCCTGTTTCACCGGCCCAGATTCGTTGAGGCCCAGTAACGGCCCAATACGTTACATCGAGTATTTAACTAGTTCCACGGGTTATTTGTTACAACTTTAGCAAACAAGAAAAACCCTAGAGCTCTCCTGTGCATCGTCGGCAACCCCCATCATCCGAGAGTTCATCTTTTTCTACCCGTATTACTCGCTTAGTTCTGGTTACTTATTGTTAGTGTTTATTAGATTATGAATTGTGAATTGTTGACAAACACCATGCTGAATCTGTGAATGCACGACTGTCATGATTTCTTATTAACCATAGATAGAGATTAGGGTTTGTAAAAATGAGCCAATGGTGGATGTTTATGGCCTTAACGATTGATTTATGTTTAACCGTGATGCATGTTGATGTCAAACTGAATGAGTGGTTGATCAATGAAACTGGTTTACTGATATTGTTAATCCGATACTATGATTTTATGTGAATGGGCCGAATGTTCTTGCCGATCTGATGATTTCGTGTTAGAACTATGTTACCGATGTCCAGAATATTGTATGATTTCTGTATGATTGTTGCGTATCGTTACGACGGCTGACTAGGGTTTCTGTGTTGATACTGTAACTGATCGGCATGATTGACGTAATTGATATTTGACGTAACTGATGTTCGACGTAACTGACTTGTTTGGTGAAACAGAACTCTCGGCGAAACAGAATGTGTTTCGCCAAGGGTTATCGACGAAATAGAATTTTGTTTCGTCAAAGGGTAGTTGACGAAACAGAGTATGTTTCGCCAATTTGTGTTTTGCCGACTTGAATACTTTGCACAGTAACCTGACTTAACTCTGTTAGAAGTTAACTGGATAGATTAACTGCTGTTAAGTGATATGCATGACTTGTATGATATTGAATACATGTTTAGTACTACTGTGATTATACCTATACGTGAACAATTTGAATATAAACTGATCATGTACACATGCGTACTCTAGGACTTGATTGATAAACCGTGAGAACATACCTAGCATACCGAGCAAACCAAGGTGAGTTCACACAAGCCAAGGCATGGGACTCCCAGAGTGGGAATGGGGTTGGATGATTTATTCGTACAGGCTCAGATGATAGAATTAAATGATATCGTCCTCAGGGTGTGGAAGGGTAATGACGAGATACGACTAGACTAGTATACGAATTGAACTGATCTTCACACACACGCCAGGGGTTGGCCGCGATATTATGACTGATTTTCGCACACATGCTTTGGAAAGGCCGCGAACTATATACTAAAACTTCGCACACATGGCAGGGTGGCCGCGATACAAATATACATAGTCTAGAATACATGAGAACTTTCCCCAATCTTCGCATACATGCCTAGAGGGCTGCGATACGAACTAATACGATACATGACTTAATGAACGAACGCAATGCTTACTATACCATTACTATTACTGAACTCTTAACTGTGAACTCGCTTAACTTGTTGTTGACTCTCTGTTGCATGCCTTGCAGGACCTTAGGTACATATGGAGCTTGCACAAGGAGGAGCAGGTCGTTGTGGGCACGGATCGTGAATGTTTCGTTAAAACACCTTATGACATTTTGTACTTTATTATGATGAGTTTTATTTATACGCTTCCGCTAAACAGTGATAACATATTTATATTTTGAACACCTTTCATATTGGTGGTTGAATGACATTTACTTTTACTTATTAATTACATGTTCAATATGATTGGTGGCTTGATCCTGGTCAGTCACGCTCCCAAGCGGTGATACTCCGCGTGTGGATTTTGGGGGTGTGACAGATTGGTATCAGAGCCATTGGTTATAGAGAACTTGGTTTTAATATGGGAAAACGTTTTTATTAAAACCAGACTATAACCAGAACAGTGCTCTCAACGATCCACAACGACGCTTCGCTCCACGTGCAAGACTCAACATCCTAGGTAATAAGGTTTATGTTTATTGCCTACATGCTAGAATTGCATAGAACTTTGCTCGTAGAATGCTTACATTACTTTGCTCACTATTTATTACTACTTGAGAACACCTATGTGCTTACACTCTTCTGTCATCGCACTACTCGCGAACCATTCATACTTTTGCTACCTTTATTGTTCGATCATGTCTGGACGTCTTAACATGACTCAAGCCCAGTTGACGGCTCTCATTAACGAACAAGTTGCGGCGGCGTTTGCAGCCGCACAAGCAGGAGGTATAACCTGCTATCCCAGACCTATCCTAGGATGTTAGATCCTACACTCGTGACCCAACTCTCGCGCTTAACCTTGACCTATCTTTCTCGCGCAACGGGTCAGAACGCACAACAACCTGTCTACACATTCAAGAACTTCGTGGACTGTCGTCCTAGCACATTCAGTGGCATGGAAGGAGCAGTGGGACTACTCCATTGGTTTGAGAAGCTCGAGTTAGTGTTCGAGATGTGTGAATGCCCTGAGGCTCGCAGGGTCAATTACGCCAGTGGCACGTTGGAAGGAATCGCGCTAACCTGGTGGAACGCGCAAGTTCAGATATTAGGGCTGGCAGCTGCTCACGCCACCCCAGGAACGAATTCAAAGAACGCATTAAAAGGGAATACTACACGCGTGATGACATCCACAAGTTGGAAGTGGAGCTTTACCATTTGAAAATGACGGGGTCAGGAATTAAGGCTTATACGAAACGGTCGCACGAACTGGCCATCTTGTGTTCAACCACGGTGGACCCTCCAAGCAAGCGTATCGAATTGTACCTCAAGGGTCTAGCCTCAGAGATTCAGAGCCATGCTACATCGGCTAACCTCGACAATATCCAAGACATTCAGCGTCTTGCTCATCGCCTCACGGATCAGGCAGTGGAACAGAACAGGCTGCCTAGTTGTATCAGCGCTATTACTACCGCTACCACTTCTGCTACTCCCGCTACTCCTAGTGACAACAAGCGGAATTGGGATGGGTATTCCAGCAAGGGTTCAACTACCGTTCGGTCTCAAGCACAGCAGCAACACAAGAAATAGTGATCACCAGAGCCGAGTCAGCCAACTTCTGGTGGTCAGGGGCAGGGTGGATATCGGGGAATTCAACCAATGTGAAACTAATGCAACAGACACCACGGTGGTTAGTGCAGCGAGGGACGTTGCCAGAGGTGTCTCAAGATGGGCCATGAAGCTAAGGATTCAGGAGCCCACGGCCTGCAAATCGGAATCGCCAGCAGCAACAGCAAGCAGAAATCCTATGCAAAGAAAGGATTGTTCGCATTCCTCGTTCTGGTCAAGAACCTCTTGAAGTTCAAAGCGACAAGAGTGGTGCTGTGGTTGGCATCACCTCTTTCTTGAAGGCTCAGAAATGTTTGCGGAAGGGCCACACCGCAATTTTGGCTCTCGTTACTGACGCATCAGCGAAAGAAAAGAAGTTGGAAGACCATTCAGTTGTACGTGACTTACTTCAGGTGTTTCCTAAAGATTTACCTGGTCTACCGCCTCATCGTCAGGTCGAATTTCAAATCAAGCTTGCTCCAGGAGCAGCACCCATAGCTCGAGCACCGTATCGCTTAGCTCCACCAGAATCGGAAGAACTATCGACGCAGCTACAAGAAATCTTGGATAAGGGATTCATCTGACCTATCTCTTCGCCTTGGGGAGCTACAAGAACTCTTGGATACCAATTATCTGTGAAAAAGAAGGATGGCACCTTCAGGATGTGAAATTGATTACCGTAAACTGAACAAAGTCACAGTGAAGAACCGTTATCCTCTTCCACGCATTGACGACTTATTCGACCAGTTGCAAGGGTCGAGTTACTACTCCAAGGTTGACCTAAGGTCTGGTTATCATCAGCTGAGAGTCCGGGATGAGGAAGTCTCCAAGACAACATTCAGAACTTGCTGCGGCCATTACGAGTTCCTAGTCATGCCATTTGGGCTTACGAGCGCGCCTGCAGTTTTCATGGATCTTATGAACAGGGTGTACAAACCCTATCTAGACAAGTTCGTCATTGTCTTCATCGACGACATTCTGATATACTCCAAGAGTCAGGAGGAACACGAGCAGCATTTACGTCTTATCTTGGAACTTCTTCGAAAGGAACAACTGTACGCCAAGTTTACTAAATGTGACTTCTGGCTTCATGAAGTCCACTTCTTAGGCCATGTGGTGAACAGGGATGGGATTCATGTCTTTCCATCCAAGGTAGATTCGATCAGGAACTGGCCTGCACCGCGTACACCAACGGAAATACGCCAATTCTTGGGTTTGGCGGGTTACTACAGACGACTCATCAAAGACTTCTCCAAGATCGCGCAACCACTTACACTACTGACACAGAAAGGTGTCACCCGTTGGGGAGAGTCCCAGGAAACCGCTTTTCAGTACTTAAAGGATAGGCTTTGCAGTGCACCTATTCTCTCATTGCCAGAGGGCACAGACGATTTTGGGGTCTATTGCGACGCATCGATAAGGGGGCTTGGTTGCGTATTGATGCAACGGGATAAAGTTATTGCCTACGATTCTCGTCAACTCAAGGTTCACGAACGGAACTACACGACGCACGATCTAGAGCTGGGAGCTGTTGTTTTCGCGCTTAAGATATAGCGACACTACCTGTACGGTACCAAGTGCACAATTTACACCGATCACAGGAGTCTCGAGCATATCTTCAAGCAGAAGGAATTGAATATGCGTCAACGACGATGGGTCGAACTGCTTAAGGATTACGAATGCGCCATCCAGTACCATCCAGGCAAAGCTAATGTTGTGGCCGACGCTCTCAGTCGAAAAGACACTTTACCTAGACGCGTACGAGCCTTGCAGCTCACCATCCAGTCTAGTCTTCCTGCACAGATACGAGATGCTCAGGTGGAAGCATTGAAACCAGAAAATGTCAAGGCTGAAGCCTTACGCAGCTCAAGACAACGTATGGAGCTGAAGGAAGACGGCGCCTACTATGTAACGGGGCGTATTTGGGTCCCACTTGATGGCGTATTACGGGAACTTGTGATGGATGAGGCACACAAGTCTCGCTACTCGGTACATCCAGGGTCGGTTAAAATGTACCACGATCTCAAAACAACATACTGGTGGCCTAGCATGAAAGCCCACATCGCTACTTACGTCGGCAAGTGTTTGACATGTGCAAAAGTCAAGGTGGAGTATCAGAAACCAGCGGGCCTACTTCAGCAACCCAGGATACCGCAATGGAAATGGGAAGAAATTTCCATGGATTTTGTTACAGGCCTACCCAGATCCCAGCGTGGGAATGATACTATATGGGTGATCGTGGATCGACTCACCAAGTCTGCACACTTCCTGGCTATTAAGGAAACGGATAAGTTCTCCACTCTCACAGACGTTTATCTTAAAGAAGTCGTTTCGAGGCACGGGGTGCCCACCTCCATCATTTCGGATCGGGATGCACGATTCACGTCAGAGCTATGGCAAGCGATGCACAAATCTTTTGGCTCACGATTAGACATGAGCACAGCATATCATCCTCAGACGGATGGGCAGTCTGAGCGAACGATCCAGACTCTCGAAGACATGCTTCGGGCATGCGTTATCGACTTCGGCAACAGCTGGGAAAAGCATCTCCCTTTGGTGGAGTTCTCATACAATAACAGTTATCACACCAGCATACAAGCCGCTCTCTTCGAGGCATTGTACGGGCGTAAATGCCGGTCACCTCTCTGTTAGGCAGAGGTGGGGGATAGTCAGATCACGGGTCCAGAGATTGTAGTGGACACCACAGAAAAGATTGCGCAGATACGGCAACGCATAGCGGCAGCTCGCGACCGTCAGAAAAGCTACGCGGATAAGCGTAGGAAACCGTTGGAATTTCAGGTCGGGGACCGGGTTTTACTTAAAGTTTCACCCTGGAAGGGTGTGGTTCACTTTGGCAAGCGACGCAAACTAAGTCCGCGGTACGTCGGAACGTTTGAGATCATTGAGAAGATTGGCAAAGTGGCATAAAAGCTAAACTTACCAGCTGAACTCGGTGCAGTTCACAATGTCTTTCACGTGTCGAATCTGAAGAAGTGCCTGTCAGATGAGACCCTCATAGTTCCCTTGAAGGAGCTCACTATCGACGAGCGGTTGTAGTTCGTCGAGGAACCTGTTGAAATCACGGACCAGGATGTTAAGGTCCTCAAGAACACGAGAATCCCTCTTGTTCGCGTTCGTTGGAACTCCCGTCGCGGCCCAGAGTTCACCTCGGAGCGTGAAGATCAAATGAAACTCAAGTATCCCCAGTTATTCGGAACCAATGCAACCACTACTGAGGGTGAAGCTACTACAGTAGAATTTCGGGACGAAATTCCAAATCAACGGGGGGATGATGTGACACCCCAGGAAAACCAGTGAACGATACAACTTACCTAGCTTCCTTAGTAACCGCATGCTAAATTTAGGGACGAAATTTCCTTCAAGTTGGGGATAATGTGACAACTCGAGTTTCCGACTTTCACTTTCACATTTATTGCATGTTGACTTTGACTGTTTAGTAGTTGACTTGTTTGACTTGTAACCATACATGTTACGTTTTAATGAAACGTGTTATGATTGTGCATATATGTGATTTATTGTTGTTGTAAAATATATCATGGATTATTATAAAACACTTAGAATGATTCACCATCAACAACTCGACGAAACAGAGTTGTGATTCGCCATGAACATACTCGACGAAACAGGGTTTTGTTTCGTTGCAAGTCTCTCGACGAAACAGCCTGTTTCACCGGCCCAGATTCGTTGAGGCCCAGTAACGGCCCAATACGTTACATCGAGTATTTAACTAGTTCCACGGGTTATTTGTTACAACTTTAGCAAACAAGAAAAACCCTAGAGCTCTCCTGTGCATCGTCGGCAACCCCCATCATCCGAGAGTTCATCTTTTTCCGCCCGTATTACTCGCTTAGTTCCGGTTAGTTATTGTTAGTGTTTATTAGATTATGAATTGTGAATTGTTGACAAACACCATGCTGAATCTGTGAATGCACGACTGTCATGATTTCTTATTAACCATAGATAGAGATTAGGGTTTGTAAAAATGATCCAATGGTGGATGTTTATGGCCTTAACGATTGATTTATGTTTAACCGTGATGCATGTTGATGTCAAACTGAATGAGTGGTTGATCAATGAAACTGGTTTACTGATATTGTTAATCCGATACTATGATTTTATGTGAATGGGCCGAATGTTCTTGCCGATCTGATGATTTCGTGTTAGAACTATGTTACCGATGTCCTGAATATTGTATGATTTCTGTATGATTGTTGCGTATCGTTACGACGGCTGACTAGGGTTTCTGTGTTGATACTGTAACTGATAGGCATGATTGACGTAATTGATATTTGACGTAACTGATGTTCGACGTAACTGACTTGTTTGGTGAAACAGAACTCTCGGCGAAACAGAATGTGTTTCGCCAAGGGTTATCGACGAAATAGAATTTTGTTTCGTCAAAGGGTAGTTGACGAAACAGAGTATGTTTCGCCAATCAGTGTTTCGCCGACTTGAATACTTTGCACAGTAACCTGACTTAACTCTGTTAGAAGTTAACTGGATAGATTAACTGCTGTTAAGTGATATGCATGACTTGTATGATATTGAATACATGTTTAGTACTACTGTGATTATACCTATACGTGAACAATTTGAATATAAACTGATCATGTACACATGCGTACTCTAGGACTTGATTGATAAACCGTGAGAACATACCTAGCATACCGAGCAAACCAAGGTGAGTTCACACAAGCCAAGGCATGGGACTCCCAGAGTGGGAATGGGGTTGGATGATTTATTCGTACAGGCTCAGATGATAGAATTAAATGATATCGTCCTCAGGGTGTGGAAGGGTAATGATGAGATACGACTAGACTAGTATACGAATTGAACTGATCTTCGCACACACGCCAGGGGTTGGCCGCGATATTATGACTGATCTTCGCACACATGCTTTGGAAAGGCCGCGAACTATATACTAAAACTTCGCACACATGGCAGGGTGGCCGCGATACAAATATATATAGTCTAGAATACATGAGAACTTTCCCCAATCTTCGCATACATGCCTAGAGGGCTGCGATACGAACTAATACGATACATGACTTAATGAACGAACGCAATGCTTACTATACCATTACTATTACTGAACTATTAACTGTAAACTCGCTTAACTTGTTGTTGACTCTCTGTTGCATGCCTTGCAGGACCTTAGGTACATATGGAGCTTGCACAAGGAGGAGCAGGTCGTTGTGGGCACGGATCGTGAATGTTTCGTTAAAACACCTTATGACATTTTGTACTTTATTATGATGAGTTTTATTTATACGCTTCCGCTAAACAGTGATAACATATTTATATTTTGAACACCTTTCATATTGGTGGTTGAATGACATTTACTTTTACTTATTAATTACATGTTCAATATGATTGGTGGCTTGATCCTGGTCATGTCACGCTCTCAAGCGGTGATACTACGCGTGTGGATTTTGGGGGTGTGACATGAACCACCGTCCATTGGTATTTGTAAATGGACCACCACCCGTTGCTATTAGTTTATGATTCTTCAATTTGTGTAAAAGTTTACAACACCAAAGGTGTTTTACAAGAAATTACGTGTTTATATATAGCCGACCAATTTTCATGGTAGAATCTCAAAGTTGGAATAAAGCAAAGATTGAACAACAATTGCACGCCAGTATCTCTAATTCCACGCCCAAAATACCGCTCATTTGTGACGCAAAAAATCATCAAAAAAAAAAAAAAGAAAAAAAAAACTCAAGATGCAACTCACACTCATTGCTTTTAAAAAGGAGTATCACGAACGATAAAATTAATTAAAGGTAATTTCGACAACCTTACAAGTTGTCTATGATCTGTCCATAAATAGGTCATTATGTATATATAAGATTGGAGAAGAATGTTAGAAAGTGAAGAAAACGTGAGAAATGTAGAAAGTCATTAAAGAGTAATAAGTTTTCAAATAAGGAGGAAGAAAGAAGGGCAAATGGTATAAGAAACTTGCACATGGTTCTCACATCTCAAGAACATAACACATGCAAATTATATGCAAGTTTCTTTTTATTTTTAAACGTCTATAACTTTTTATATGCTATTTTAAAATATATATATATATATATACCAAAAAATCATGCGACTTTTTTTTTAATCTCTAACACGAGTGTACAATCCCTATAATTTCGAGTGACTGTTTTTCCAACCTAATCTAAACACTCCATATTTAAAATCAATGGACCATATCCATTCCTACCCTTGTCATGATTTTTTTTATCCTAACTTTTACCATAAGATTGTGTAATTATACATATACAGATGCTAGAATTTCTACTAGAACAGCCCTATATGGCTATATGTATTGAGATTGAGATATAGAGAGAGAGACGCGTAACATACATTTAATTACTCAATAATAAACAATTTACTGGTAATCCCAGAGCTATTTGAGTAAGATTTCAACAAATTCAAAGAACAAAAGTTCCAATACTAGTTTATTATTTTTTTAACTTTAAATTTCTTTTATTTCTTGTTGTCTATATGGGACTTGAACGTAGAACCTTTCTGTCTCACACCTAGGTGTTTAAAGACTTAGCCTTTGTCGATAGACCAACACCCCATCGGTATTAGTTTATGATTCTTAAATTTGTGTAAAAGTTTACAGCACCAAAGGTGTTTTACAAGAAATGGACCAATTTTGATGGTAGAATCTCAATGTTGGAATAAAGCAAAGATTGAACAACAATTGCATGCCAGTATCTCTAATTTCACGCCCAAAATACCGCTCATTTTTGACGCACAAAATCATCAAAAAATACTCAAGATGCAACCCGCTCATTGCTTTAAAAAGGAGTATCACGAACGATAAACTTAGTTAAAGGTAACTTTCGACAACCTTACAAGTTGTCTACGATCTGTCCATAAATAGGTCCGTCAATGATCTCTCAGTAAATTTCGTTGTATTCTATCGAGAATGAGATCACCATGACCGTTTTTCGTGGTACTATTACCGGCGGATAGTCGTTGATAACCGCATTTACCGGTGGATTGTCAACCATTAAATACCGTCTATGATACTCCTTGACCTTGTATACTAATGACAAATTATCACAAAAACAAACAATGAAGTCTATAATATAAAAATGAGCAAAATTACAAAATTTATTACAAGTATAAAGTAAGAATAAACAACACTTTTCATGTTAAGCGTGAGAATTTAACATTAATAATTATTAATACAAACATGCATGAATTAATTAGAGACCGAAACAATATCCAGATCGAAGAATAATATGAACTTAACCAATTAAGCATAGTTGCAGAGACCATATATGCAATAACCACCAGGCATGCACTTGTTTCCACACGACCCACAATGCCTCTTATCATAAGCCAAATTCACACACCCTCCATCGCAACACGAGTTCGTAAACTTGCACTTCTTCTTGCAGGCTCCACAGTTATGTTTATCCTCACTCAAATCCATGCACTTGTTGTTACAACAAGTCGAGTTTTTACCTTCCAAAACATAACAAATCTCATCGTCTTTGTTGCAGTGATCTGCGGCTCTAGGGTTTGGTTGTTGGTCCGCAAGGAACCGGCTAATGGGCCTTGTGGTTGCCGGAGATGTTGGGGAGGTGGTGGTGATGGTGGAGGTAATGGTGATGGTGATGGCTACCAAGAAGATTGTTTGCATAATCTTCATGGTGATTGATGGGATCGGTTAGAAAGATTTTTCAGAAGGGTTGGTGTAGAGATTATGGTTTATTATGAATAAAAGGATTGATTCAGTCAGTAACTGGTTGTGGAAGATGGATGCAACAAATTGGGACTTTTATAGAGAGTAGGGAGGGGGGGGGGGGGGTGACCTCTTGTCATGCACTCTTTCAATGTTATGGGGTTGGTTAGGGCACACTCTAGTTTAGTTGTCATTTGTTAACTAAGTTTCTTATCATACCTTATTTTAAGTTTAAGAATGGGAACGTTTTAATATACCTTTTTCTATTCACTGGTTGGTTTCTCACTCGTCTATTGCGACAGGGATTCAACATGAGTGGCAGTTTATGAAGCATACGGTAAGTTCATTGAAGTTTAAAGGTAGCAAAATAAGATAGTAGTTGGTAGTTACCTATGCTTTGTGGCCACTTAAAAGGTAGATAAAAATAAGAAAGACGCAAGGATTCAAAAAAAGAATAAAATATAAAATTTTGTTGTTAAATTTTAAAAAGTGAAAAGTTTAGGGTTGGTTTAAAAAGAAAAAAAGAAATTTTTAAAGTTCAAGAGTTTATGATAACTATGCTAAAATTTAAGGTAGGGGTGAGCAAATTAACCACCATAACCGATAATCGAACCATAACCAACATAACCGAACCACTAATAACCGATAACCAATATAACCAATGGTTATGGTTATGAAACTTTGTATAACCGCTCAATCGGTTATGGTTATGGTTATGAAGCTTTGGTTAACCGATATAATCAAAACCGACCCGAACTTGTAATGTTAACTTTATATAAGGGTCTGGTTATTCACACATCCCTTCAATTTATTCACACATCCCCTAACCCTATACACCCCTCATTGCCTTATACGCCTGAAAATGGACCCACCTGATAAGCCCCTCATTGCCCTATACGTTTACTTTTTGGTTACTTTTTCACACATCTTATTAATTGTCAATGATTGGATGTTAGCCAATGATTGCCCAATCATTGGCTCTTTTGTGTGGAATAAAATTGGGGGGGGGGTGGGTTTTCATTGGGATGAAATATTATTTAAAAAAAACTTTATATATATATTTTTTAAATTGTTGTTAAAATAAAAAAAAATATAAACATTTATATTTATTATTATTTATTGTTATAAAAGGAAGGTATATAAATGTCATTTTTTATTTAATATATTTAGAAAAATGGCAACATTTTTATTAGTTAATTATTATTATAAAACGTCAATATTTTTTATAATTAATATTATAAAACTTCTACATTTTTTATCAAGTGTTAGTATAAAACGTCAACTTTTTTTAAATTAGTATTATAAAACTTCTACATTTTTTATCAACTCTTAGTATAAAACGTCACCATTTTTTTTAATTAGTATTATAAAACTTCTACATTCACTGGTACAAAAATGATCAAATAATGCGGTTAAATTGGCTATAAGATGCGGTTCTAGACCCGCATCTTATGGCATAGCATCTTATAGCTATATGTCAAAAGATGCGGGTCCAAAAGATGCGGTTCTAGAACCCCATCTTTTGATATTTTAAGCAAAAAACTATTTTTTTCTTAATGTATTCAAGAGATGCGGTTTTAGAAACGCATCTCTTGGTGTTTAAGCTAAATACAATATTCCTTTTTCATTCAATTTCCAGGAAATTTTATTAAAAATCCCCAATAAATTATTGTTATAAACAAATTATCTAAACTTAAAAATTAAATATACAAAAAACAAAATTAAATTAAACCCATATAACATAATCCAACAATGTAAATTACAAAGTTTTCAAAGTAACACAGATACATATATCTATAAAGATGAATGTGATATACAATAACTTCCCGAACCAATGTCTACGTACTTGCAACTCAAACCAACGTCTTCAATTTATACTTGCAACCGGAACCGTATAAATTGCCTAACAAAACATAACGTTAGATTAATAAAATAATGTTTAAAATATAGACGCAAGTGTACGTATGTATGAAATGCAATCTTTAAAGTTAAATGTTAAATTACTACCACATGATCGTTGAACATGGCCGACTCATGGTTGAACCCATTTGTGTCACTAGTGCATAAAGTCATGGTTGCATAGTATTAGTACAAACACCCTGCAATTCATGAAATCAAGACTTAGTTTTTAAATTGAATACATAAAGAAAGTCATATATTATATGAATCACTACTCACGCCATTGGAATCTTAATCCCAAAGTCGGCTTTGTTCTTATGGAAGCATGATTTCGGCCCGTATTGATACTGAAAAACATCAAAAGTAGATAGAATGAGATCTTTAAGAAGTAAACCCACAGAAGTTAATACATTTATAATTAGAACAGTTAACTGAAAGAGGATAGAGTGAATAAGATAGAGCAGGAGGTGAGAGCGGTTGAACCAAAAAAGGTCGTTGGCGAGATGAACGAAGGGTATACCCTTGATCATTGCACCTCTTTCTTGAATCCTCAAGCCCATTTTGGTTATGATCACTTGTAGTTTTGTCCCAACTAAAAACCATCTTACAAGCCATTTAATTCAATCTAAGTCAGTTACTAAACAATAACAACTCCTCAAATATTGACACAACAAGAGTTACAATATAGACAGTATCCAACTTTTCAAACACATAACTAACCATCTTGAGCATTGGTGCAATTGAAATAACCATAACCAAGCGAGCTTCGAGTGGGCATATCCCTGCAAACTCAAACAAAAACACCATGATGTCTACAATACTATCATAATTCACATAATTCAACCTCAACTTGCATTAGTCACTAGAATAAATTTTTAAAACATTCACAGATCTACGTTTTTCAAAAATTCAATGACATCAGTTTTTGGTCATATAAACTATAAAAATAAAAAAGAAATGATTAAACCCTGTTTTACAGAAAGCAAATATACATAATTATGAAAAACAAAATCAAAAAGTTCTTTCGATTCAAAATCATCTCCAGTACAAAACTAAATCAAAATAATAATTAAATACATATTTTTAGTAAACCCCAATCCCCTACCTGAACTCTCGATAACACAAATTACAAATGTATACCAAAATTATAAGTAAAAAACATAAATTTGAAACAAACTATTACTTTTGAACTTAAAAACTCATAAATCTTAAACAAACACTGATTTCACGCGGAACCAAAACACGAGAGTCTGACCCGAAAACCCGAGGCAAAACAGAGTCGTTAACCTGAGACCCGGACCACAACCTGGACTCAAACCGGCACTACTTTTGCTGCCATTACCGGTCGAACCAAAATCCCCCGTGCCAAAACTGAAAACAGAACCCAAACTTGAACGAAACTCGTCTCGAATCGAACCACATACCTGAACTGAGCGGGATATAACTCGAGCCAAATGACTGAACCGAGCACAGCCTAAACTGACCCGAGAAGAATAACCCACCTTTACCGTCGCCAATGTCGGCACGATTGTCGTTGCCGGCGACCGGTACGGCTGCCGGCGCCGCCGTTTCTGTCTCTCTCATCTCGCTGTTTCTCTCTCTCTCGCTCGAACAACGACCCGACAAACTCCACCACGCCACCGCCGCCTGCGGTGGTCGCCGATGATGGAGATGTGGGTGATTCTGGTGGTTGAACTGAAGCAAAAAGGGTGGGGGCAGGGATCTTGGGGTGTGCTTGTTTGAGAGGTTATTTTGTGTTTACGGATTTTGTGTTTTTAGAGTTATTTTAAACCGTTGGATGAGGGGTTTGAATGGATGGTGGATGAGGGGTTTGAGATTGAGATCCATGTGGTGTGCTTTCTCACTGAGGGTAAAAGGTGTGTTTAGAGTTTAGACATGTGCTTTCTCTAGTGATGTGTTATATTAATATAGTTTAATTTTTTATCAGGTTATTTGTTTTTTGTTTTTTCTTATTGAATTTGATGGTTACTAGAAAAAATAATTAATGTTACAAATGAAAATTAAAATGTTTATTGATGTCTTGTTGTGTGGTATAATGGTATTATTAAATAGTTCGTTAGGAACGGCCGAAATACATAAGATTAATGTATCTTTTCTTAGATTTTATTAATTTTTCACTATGTCATATGTCATGATAATCTCGATTGTCTTGGTGGTGGGTCGGCTAGGGTGGTAGTGATGGTGG
Organism: Helianthus annuus; assembly: GCF_002127325.2. NCBI lineage: Eukaryota > Viridiplantae > Streptophyta > Magnoliopsida > Asterales > Asteraceae > Helianthus > Helianthus annuus. The sequence continues at coordinate 109,616,107 of NC_035445.2, read as the reverse complement.
TGGGTCGGCTATGTTGGTGGCAGTGATGGTGTGTCGGCTGTGGTGGTGGTGGTGGTGGGTCGGATCGGGTGGTTGTGGTGGTGGTGGTGGGTCGGTTATGGTGGTGGTGGTCCGGCTATGGTGGTGGTGGTGGGCCGGCTGGGGTGGTTGTGGTGGGTCGGCTAGGGTGGTGGTGGTGGTGGGTCGGCTATGTTGGTTGCAGTGGTGGTGATGGTGTGTCGGCTGTGGTGGTGGTGGTGGTGGGTCGGTTGTGGTGGTGGTGGTGGGCCGGCTATGGTGGTGGTGATGGTGGTGGTGATGGTGGTAGGTCTGCTTTGGTGGTGGTGTGGTGGTCGGTCGGGTATGGTGGCGGTGGTGGGCCGGCTATGGTGGTGGTGATGGTGGTGGTCGATCGGGTATGGTGGCGGTGGTGGGCCGGCTATGGTGGTGGTGATGGTGGTAGGTCTGCTTTGGTGGTGGTGGTGGTGGCTCGGCTGTGGTGATGGTGGTGAGTCGGCTATGGTGGTGGTGGTGGGTCGACTGGGGTGGTTGTGGTGGTGGTGGGTCGGTTGTGGTGGTGGTGGGTTGGATGGGGTGGTTGTGGTGGGTCGGCTGGGTTGGTGATGGTGGTGGGTCGGCTATGGTGGTGGTGGTGGGCCGGCTATGGTGGTGGTGATGGGCCGGCTATGGTGGTGGTGGTGGGCCGGCTATGGTGGTGGTAGTGGGTCGGCTGGGGTGGTGGTGGTTGGTCGGCTATCGTGGTGGTGGTGGGCCGACTATGGTGGTGGTAGTGGGTCGGCTGGGGTGGTGGTGGTTGGTCGGCTATGGTGGTGGTGGTGGTGGGTCGGCTGGGGTGGTTGTGGTGGTGGTGGTGGGCCGGTTGTGGTGGTGGTGGTGGGCCGGCTATGGTGGTGGTGATGGTGGTAGGTCTCCTTTGGTGGTGGTGGTGGTGGGTCGGCTGTGGTGATGGTGGTGAGTCGGCTATGGTGGTGGTGGTGGGTCGGCTGGGGTGGTGGTGGTGGTGGGTCGGTTGTGGTAGTGGTGGGTCGGATGGGGTGGTTGTGGTGGTGGTGGTGGGTCGGCTGGGGTGGTGATGGTGGTGGGTCGGCTATGGTGGTGGTGGTGGACCGGTTATGGTGGTGGTGGGCCGGTTATGGTGGTGGTGTTGGGCCGGCTGGGGTGGTTGTGGTGGTGGTGGGTCGACTATGGTGGTGGTGGTGGTCGACCGGCTATGGTGGTGGTGGTGGGCCGGCTAGGGTGGTTGTGGTGGTGGTAGGTCGGCTATGGTGGTGGTGGTGGGTCGGCTATGTTGGTGGCAGTGGTGGTGGTGGTGTGTCGGCAGTGGTGGTGGTGGTGGTGGGTCGGTTGTGGTGGTGGTGGTGGTGGTGTATCGGCTGTGGTGGTAGTGGTGGTGGTGTGTCGACAGTGGTGGTGGTGGATCTGCTAGGGTGGTGGTGGTGGGTCGGCTATGTTGGTTGCAGTGGTGGTGATGGTGTGTCATAAGTATGGTCCACGTAAGTATCAAGTATCGTAACATAGTATTCATGTATAAGGATTGTTTTGTGCATTGCATAAAGAAAAGGTTTAAGTGTAGTTTAATAGTAAAACATGTTACACCCCAAAAAGTGATAAACATAAAAAGGGGGTTGCGAGTATACTCACAAAGTTGCATATGCTTTCCGATTATCCAATGTGACGAAGTTGATGGGGTTAGAAGGTTGAATATGTAAGGGTTAAAGTTCAAGTATGTTTAGGGTCGAGATTCGGAATAAAAGAATATGAAAATAACATATGAGAATAACATGTGAAAATAATCATCTAGTACACATAACCCTTGTTCTTGACACCATTAGAACTCAAGAGAGTTGGTATGATTTCATGGATTCAAAGGTCCATTAGAGTCAACAAGAGCATGGTCATAGATGATGTAACATATTCTTGACAAGTAACTATTAAGTTACCATCAAGTTTAGTTACTTAGGTATATATGTATGTACATAGAATAGCTTAGATATTATATTGGTTACAAGTCTTATGATTCAAGCATGAGGTAGGAGATCAATGTCTCCATTTAGGCACCTCTTTGTGTCATAGAGTTCATACATGAGGTAGGAAGAACAAGCTTCCGTTTAGGCACCTCTATTGTTCACCACTACACTTGTTGTTATAAACAACAAGGAGGGTCATGAACATACAAGTATTAAGGTAATAACAACAACTAATCTATGGAAAAACATCAAGTAATGAGTGGATTCTTATGAAGGATAGCCCAAGCTAGTCCAACCATCACACATTCATCAAGTTTCATACTTGAACACTACTTGTGGGTAAAACCCTAATTAAAACAGAAAGTTTATGAGGTTTTAACCCCTGATTTAGATGTCCCAACCATGTTTTTAAGCTTAACCAACCATAAGAGGGGTTGTAAGCATTAGGACATTGGCTTGAGTTGTGTCAAACACAAGTTGGATGATGTTTACATAAGTTTGTAACAAAACAGAAAGTTTTTGGTCAATTTCGGAGCAATTCCATGTCTGATTTCTCCAAGGAGAAGTCAAAGAATCAAACTCCATGATTAACCAAGCAAATAGGAAGAAGAATCAAGTGTTTTCATCAAGAAATGAGCAAGTTATACCAAGTTTAGTGTAGAGGTATGAATCTGTCCGAAAATGCAGATTCTTGCTTGAATTTGGGAGTGTTTTGGTGATATTAGAGATTGGTGAAAGTGTCCAAGTGCTTGGGGAGGCTTGGGTATTTATAAGGAGGTGTTTAGGGTTGATTAGAGGTGATTACAAGAGCCAAAACACGGTTTAAACTCAAAAATCCTGCTCAAAATGGTGGCTGGTCGCGACTGTCCAGGGGGTCTGCAGACACGAGCCTCACGCGGCCCGCCTGGGATATCCAGGCTAGTGGACGCGGGCCGCGCGCCACCTGGGTTCAGGAAACAAGTTTCATTTTTTACAATTTGGCCCCTGAAGTTATGTAATTGATGCATTTTAGGGGTTTTAAGGGTCATTCTTGTCACAAAAGCATAGTTTGAGGTTCATTTGAGTATGAGGAACATAATCAAGTATATTTAAGCGTACAAAGGTCGTATTCAAGTATCGTCTATGACCGAAATATGTTTTATGCGTAAGTTTCATGTATTTACAAGTTTAGCACATAGTTTCCAAGAATTATGAATAAGCATAATTTGTTCCACGAAATTGAACGTATGAGCATATATAAAGTATGCATAACATGTGATTAACAAAATACGAGTTTTATTCATGATCCAAGTCTCGGATTTTACATCGCTTTTAATCAGAGAACGATTTCAAGGCTACGAAGTTTCCAAAAATAGTTTTACAAACGATGGTTTCTGATTTTAGGAAGTACGAAAACGCGGGGCGTTACACAGGATGTCGTCGATAAACACAATCACGAACTTGTCGAGGTAGGGTTTGCACACGCGGTTCATGAGGTCCATGAACACTGCAGGCGCGTTAGTCATCCCAAAGGGCATGACAAGGAATTCATAATGACCATAACGGGTTCTGAAGGCAGTTTTGGAGATGTCTTCATCACGGACTCTCAGCTGGTGATAACCTGATCGCAGGTCAATCTTAGAGTAGTAGCTCGATCCTTGCAACTGATCGAACAGATCGTCGATGCGCGGGAGTGGGTAGCGATTCTTGATGGTAACCTTGTTTAGCTCACGATAGTCGATGCACATTCGGAATGTGTCATCCTTCTTCTTAACAAAGAGCACTGGTGCTCCCCAGGGTGACGAACTAGGACGGATAAATCCCTTATCCAATAGCTCTTGTAGTTGTGCAGAAAGTTCCTTTAATTCTGCGGGGGCTACTCGATAAGGCGCACGAGCTATAGGCGCTGCTCCGGGAGCTAGCTCGATTTGAAATTCGACCTGACGGTGGGGAGGGAGTCTAGGTAGTTCTTCAGGAAATACCTCGGGGTAGTCACGTACCACTGGAAAATCTTCAATCCTCTTTTCCTTCTCCTGTGTGTCGGTGACAAGTGCTAAGACGGCGGTGTGCCCTTTATCTAAACACTTCTGGGCTTTTAAGAATGAGATGATGCATGTGACTTCTCCGCCTTTGTCACCTTGAACGATGAGGGGTTTGCCAGAACGGCGGGGGATGCGAACCATTTTCTCTTGACAGAGGATTTCGACGCGATGTTTGGATAACCAATCCATACCAATGACAACGTCGAAGCTTCCAAGATTGATAGGGAAAAGATCGATGCTAAACGTCTGACCAGACAGTACTAGCTTGCAGTCGTTGATCACATGTGAGGCCTCGATGTTTCTACCATTAGCTAACTCGACGATATGCTTAGAACTTAATAACGCAGGCGGGTGCTTAAGTTTCTTACTAATACGTAGGGATACATAACTAGCATCGGCTCCAGAATCAAATAATACAGAAACATAACGATCATCGAGTAGGAACTTACCCGCCACGACGTTGGGGTCATTCCTTGCTTCTCCAGCTCCAATCACAAAAGCTCTTCCTCTTGCACCATTTCCAGCATTGTTGTTGTTTTGATCGTTATTTCCAGCTCCCTGGTTGTTATTGCGGTTCTGGTTCAGTTCAGGGCAATCCCTTCGCATGTGCCCCGTTGCTCCACATTTGTAGCACCCATGATTATTTGCTTGCTGCTGTTGTTGTTGTGGTTGTTGCTGATTCTGCCTAGCTGGGAACTGACTCCTACAATCTTTGGCTTCATGCCCCATCTTGTTGCATCGCTGACACTGACTTTTGCCACATAGCCCGCTGTGATGTCGGTTACACTTGTTACACTTGGGATGGTTCCCTCGATAGCCACCCTGTTGCTGCGGGCCTTTGTTGTTTCCAGTCTTCCTTTGCTGAGTCGGGGCCTGAGTGGGGTTAGCATCCTTGCTTTGGTTTCCTTCCTACTTACGCTTGTTATCACCAGAAGTTCCATCAGTAGCACTGATCCTTTTGGGCAACTTGCCCTATTCCACAGCCTGATCAGTGAGTTTGTGTGCAAGACGGACGACGGGCTGAATGGTAGTGAGGTTGGCTGAGGTCACATGGCTTCGAATCTCTGGGGCCAAACCCTTGATGTACAATTCGACCCTTCGGTACATAGGTCGGGACATGTTTGGGCAAAGAGCAGCATAGTCGTTGGACAGTTTGGTGTAGGTCTCAATCTCTGACCCAACCATCTTAAGCTCAAAGTACTCGTTCTCGAGTTTGTGGATGTCATCCCTGTGACAGTACTCTTCTTTAATCATATCCTTGAAGTCTTCCCATGCAGTAGCATTAGCAGTTTCCAAACCAAGCATTTGAATCTGTGCTTTCCACCATGAAAGCGCGTTTCCTTCAAGTGTGCCAGTAGCAAACTTCACCCAATTAGCAGGGGGATACTCGCAGACAGCAAAGATAGCTTCGACCTTCTCGATCCAGTGCAGAAGGCCTATGGCACCCTCATTGCCATTGAAAGGGAGAGGCTTGCAATCCATGAAGGTCTTGAAAGTACACACACGTGGTTGCACAGGCGCATGCTGACCTGTTGCGAGAAGTGAAGCGAAATAGGTTTAGGGGTGAAAAGATGATGCGGCGGTAGGATCTAAACATCCTAAAATAACGAGTTTACCTCCAGGGTTAGAAGCGAAAGCTGTAGCCACCGTGTTGATCAGGTTAGTGAACTGAGCATGAGTCATGTTAACGTTTCCTCTTCCGCGTCCACTCATTGTCTTCATAGCCAGAAAACATAGTATGAGTGTGATGTCGTATTATAGCGAGAATGAGATAGAAGAGGAAGGTGAATCTATCTAACTAGGCAAACTAGTAGGTATGGCAGAACAGAAGGCATAAAGCAAGCAAACAAATAATCACCGGTCCGAGCTCTGAGGTCTAATGGGTTGAGTCTTGCACTTGGAGTGTAGTGTCGTCACGAGTCACGGGTTATAGTTTGGTTTTTCTAAAAAAGATTTCTCTTTTTAAAACCATGTTCACTATAACCAATGGCTCTGATACCAATCTGTCACACCCCCAAAATCCACATGCGGAGTACCACCCGCTTGAGGGCGTGCCTGACCAGGATCCAGCCACCAATTGTACTGCGCAATTTAATTAATAGTGTAAGTAGTATTCACCAACCACAGGGTTAGCAAATATCATAATCAAGTTTAAAAGTTTTGAGTTCAAATAGTAACATAAGTAGCGGAAGCATAGACAAAACAGTTTAAAACAAAGTTCATGGTTCAAGTTATTTAGAACCCAACACATGGGTTAGACGACCACTACACATCCCCAAGTAGCAAGCTCCTGATTCACTGGGTACCTGCAAAGCATGCAGTAGGGTATCAACAAAAATGTTGGCGAGTTCACGAGTTGTCCAGTTTTTAATTACCAAAAACTTGTTTCACTAGTTAAATTATCCGTTTATACATGCCATGGGGAGCTACCCCATAAGTAAGCGACTAAACTGTTTTTCCAATACCGAATACTTCATGTGACCGTACGTTTCCGTAAAGTGCCCCATTTGTCAATGTTCTATCATCATTGACGGATTTTCCAGAGTCTATTAGTCCACTCCCGATCCCATACACGGGCACGGTGTGAGGCTGGTAAGACCTAAATAGCGCTATCAACTAATAACCCGTTCGCCTGGCCCCGACGACTAATCGGTAGTAAGTAGTAGGGACTTAAGTGATAGAGTTTCGTTTAGTGTTGCCCGTTGCATTCCGTATAAACAGTAATTAACTAAGAGTTCCCAGTAACAAGGGAAGAAAAGTAAGTTTGTATCCCTCACAAGGGGATAGTGTTGTTTTTAGTTCTGTTTCCCAATCCACCGGGAACGCATGCTTTAAGTTGTGAACTCACCTTGGGTTGCTCGGCAGATTAGCTTACTTGGTCAAGCTTGCTGGTCACCACGTCCTAACATGGTTACCAGTATAGGTCAGGTTTGGGGGTACAAGTAATCACGTATATCCTACATGTATCTAACACATAGAATGCATGCAGTTATCTTTTAAGTTATCGGGCCTGCTCTAATAATTACACGGTTAAACACCAACAGTTAACACATAGTCTAGTAAAGCACATAGTCCAAACATAACACATTGTGGCCCAATAACCGAGGTAGGCAGCCCAGTCGAGACAAGGTGGTCTCGACTCGAGAACACGCGGTCTCGAGTCGCAACCAGGAGATCTCGAGTTATTATCGCCTAGTCTCGAGTGGTGCTGGCATGAGTCGCAACCTCAGAGGTCTCGAGTCGAGATCATGAAGTCTCAAGTCAAGACCTTGCCAGTCTCGAGTCCTTGAAGTCTGTCTCGAGTTGTCACGTTTTAATCTCGAGTCGCAACCGAAGGTCTCGACTCGCAATCACGGATGCGTGCACAGGTGGAAGCCTTCTAGAATATCTGATATCCAATGAGATTGCATGTTCATGAAATTGTGTACTATCTAATCATAATGCACAAACATGTTTTCTTGTCTAAATCCTAATTAAAACAGATCAAACATCACATTTTCAAATATTCATCTCATATTCAATTAGTTCATATCAACATTCAAACACATTCAACACATATCCATCATATGTTCACACGGTTCATCATTAGTGTTTTCTAGGTTCTTACACAAATGAGCACCAAACATCTCATTTTACATCATTTAAGTGAACAACTTATGAACCATGACTAGTCCTTTTTATTACCTAATACATGATTCTGCAACACAACATTTCTTATCATGAATCAACTAGTTATGAATATGTTAAGTTATCCTTTTCCAAAACACCCACCATTTTGTATTTCTCAATAATGTAGAACATGAATGAACATACTAGCATTTTGCATATCATAAATTATTCAAGATGAACACATTCAACATGCAAACACATTTAATATTTTCATCTACAATCAAAAAGGACACTAACCGATTAAGGACCGAGAGTGTGAAGGTAAATAAGGATGTCGAAAGGATGTTCTCGAGTGAGATGACATGAACTAATTCGGGACCTTCAATGCTACCGGTTGAGTCCGAGAAAGAGGTGAAGGGTGATGTTGCTAGGGTTTTGGTGAGAGAATGAAGGAGGGTGTGAGAGTGAGTGTGAGAGAATGATGGAAATGTCAAAAATGAGAGAAGGTAGGCTTGGGCATGGGTTTTATACCCATTTCTAGTTGGTGCACCCTAGTGGGTTCCTGATGGATTAAAGAAGGGGTGCGGCCCAAACGGCCCAACTGTTTACTCGAGACCGTGTGGTCTCGAGTCGGGTTCGCGATCTCGGCTCACTTCATACATATGTTTGTATATATATATAATTATACATTATACGTACACATTATAGCACATCAAGATAAATCAAAAACTTTCATTTAGTAGTATATACACATAATGCCGATACAAGATAGTTGCTCGGGAAAACCCAGAGTGTCACATTAGTTACTACAGTCGCCCGTTGCAAGCCTTCCACCTCCTGTGTCCACTACATGGGAACAAGCCTTATCTGTTCTCCCCTTGGCATGGAGTGCTGCCTTGAGTGCCCCTATGGGAATGAACTATGTGACTGCACAAGAAAGCCTTCAAGGCTTCAACCTCTTGCCACAAATGATGGCCTAGACGATGGTAAACTTCCCTTGGCAGCATTTCATTAACCAAGTGCTGGCCACTCAAGGGAACACCAACAACAATCCGGGCACGAGAGCAGAAGAAGATCTTACCAAACCAGATAAGGCAAGCAATTTGTCTTGTTTTTCTCAAAAAAAAAAAAATTAAAAATTTTTTGGCACGAGGCCGTGTCCGCGCGACTGTCGGGATAAAACCCCTTTTTCATAACAGTTTCTTCATTCCACACGCCCCGTTTCCCCGAAAACTCTCTGGTTCAGGCGATTTTTTCTACACAATTTCGACGTCTCCTCTACTTCTAACAACATCAAGGTATGATTCTATCATCATTAGTAGTTAGATTAAGCACTTGCATGTAGTTAAAACATCAAAAATTTGGGGAAAAATCTAGGGTTCTTGAACTTCATCCGGATCGAACCTCAAATTTTTGCATAAATCTGTTAGCATTAGTTTAGATTAGTGTTATAGGAAGTAAATCCACTTGTATTGTTCATAGATTCGCCTGATTTCTCACAAAAACCCCAAACCCTTGTTTTTGAACCGAAAAAGATAAAATTGAAGGGGTAAACGTTTCTTTTGGGAAAAACGGCACTTAGGGTTTCATTTTCGGGGAAAACCGCACCTACTGGACCAAAAATTTTCAAGTTTTCGGGACCGGGTCGCAAAATGAAGTTTTTGAGTAACAGACGTCTGGACACGGGGTCGTTTTCGCTGAACACGGGGCCGTGTCCAGCTAACTGTTTTCAGTTTTCTCTGAAAATTTCACTGTTTCGTGCTAATTGTTTGGTGTATTCTTTAGATGTACAAGAAATTCACAAGGTTCAATGCAAATGAGCTGGATGCTAAGGCAAGATACGATGTGCTTCGAACCACACCGGAGGAATACCCAAGACAACCATGCATGGAACTTTTAGGAGTAGTGAATCAATGGGACCGTTTCAACAACCTAGTCACCGGGCCACTAAGGGTCGCCCTAACTACTCGCCTTTGCTCGGTCCACGAGTATAGTCTGGAATTCTATAGCACATTCGTTTTTAATTCAAGGTGCGACCCATTTGATAGTGATGGGGTAGAATTCCTATGTGGGGGGACCAAGTACTCGATTTCGATGGCATAGAAGGTTAAATGAAGTAACAAGGAAAGATCACTTTCCTTTGCCCTTTATTGATCAAATGTTAGAAAGATTATCCGACCATAAATTTTATTGTTTCTTGGATGGTTTTTCAGGTTACTTTTAAATCCCGATAGCACCCGAATACCAATAAAAGACAACATTCACATGTCCCTATGGAACTTTTGCTTATCGACACATGCCATTTGGCCTATGCAATGCCCCAGCAACCTTCCAACGTTGCATGGTGGCTATCTTCCATGACATGATAGAAAAGACAATGGAAGTCTTCATGGACGACTTTTCTATCTTTGGAGATTCGGAGATTCATATGACCAATGCCTCGATAACCTTGAATGAATGCTATCCCGATGTGAGCAAACTAACCTCGCCCTTAACTGCGAAAAATGCCATTTCATGGTAATAGAGGGAATAGTACTCGGTCACAAAATCTCAAGCGAAGGAATGGAGGGTGATCGAGCAAAAATAGACACTATTTCTCGATTACCACCACCATCCTCCGTTAAAGCAATCAGAAGTTTCTTAGGGCATGCCGGATTTTATAGGTGGTTTATCAAAGACTTTTCTAAAATCTCAAGAACTCTAACAAAATTACTTGAAAAAGATGCCCCTTTCATCTTTGACAAGGATTGCAATAAAGCATTTCTAACACTCAAGGAAATGCTAGTCAATGCACCTATCATGATAGCGCCTGATTGGAAAATACCTTTCGAAATCATGTGTGATGCAAGTGACTTTGCAGTTGGAGCAGTCTTGGGACAAAGAAAAGAAAAGCATTTTCACCCAATTTATTATGCTAGTAAAACACTTAACGATGCACAAGAAAATTACACAACAACTGAAAAAGAGTTACTAGCTGTGGTATTTGCTTTTGATAAATTTCTTTTTTATCTTGTTCTTTCTAAAACAATAGTCTATATAGATCATGCAGCCATTCGATACCTTTTCAAGAAGCAGGATGCTAAAACCCGTTTGATTCGATGGATTCTACTCCTCCAAGAATTTGATATTGAAATCAAAGATAAAAGAGGAGCAGAAAACACCGCAGCAGATCATCTTTCGCGCTTAGAAGAACCAGCTTTGGAGGCAACCAGGGACGAGCAAATCAATGAAAAATTTCCAACAGAGACCCTAGAAATGGTGGAATACAGAGAAGAACCATGGTATGCCGACTATGCTAACTACTAGCTAACGGTATAGTCGCTAAAGGATGGCCACATCACCAAAGAAAGAAATTTTTTGCTGATGTAAAGCATTACTTTTGGGAAGATCCTTATCTTTTCAAAATGTGTGCTGACCAACTCATCCGACGGTGCGTACATGGTAGCGAGGCAAGAAGAATTCTCCGCCATTGTCATGAAGGTCTATACGGAGGACATCATGGTGCCGCTAGTACCGCACGAAAGGTATTTGATTCAGGATTCTATTGGCCTACCATTTACAAAGACGCCCAAAGTCTTGTCAAGACATGTGACGCTTGCCAAAGATCAGGTAATATTTCTTCCAAAAACGAAATGCCACAAATGGCATTCTTGTTTGTGAAATTTTTGATGTGTGGGGACTCGACTTTATGGGACCTATCCCACCGTCAAAAGGAAACATATATATACTTGTGGCGGTAGATTACTTGTCTAAATGGGCTGACGCCGAGGCCGAGGCACTTCCAACAAACGATGGAAGAGTCGTGGTAAGATTTCTGAAAAAAAAATATTCTCTCTTGTAGGATCGTTTTCAGACCCAAACGAGTCGATCAGAAGAGTTTTACTCAGTTTGAATGGCGGAAACAGATAAACTGAGGTCAATTCAGCAACAATACACTTTAAACTGTCAATTTGATTGCAATAATGACGTTATACAGCGTGACGACACTTCGGCAGCATTTCGTTGCAAAACCGGAAGAATGTTACATGATTCCGCTCGAACTGATCTATTTATAGACCTTGAGATTTCGCTTGAACATGTCTCAAGCGGAATCACCACTATTATTTCGAGCGAAATCAGACTGAATAACTTCGAGCGGAATCAGAATCTTTTGATTTCGCTTGAAACAACATTAGATCATTTCAAGCGGAATCACCCCTAATATCCACTATCTCGTTTTTCATGCCTTAATCTAACTAGCTCTATACAAGACTCGATACAAGACGAAGTTGACAGACGGATGCACCAACAAACTCCCCCTCGGATGTTGATGGAGTCTTTAGTGTCGAGTCTTCACATCTTCAGTCTTTATCAGTCTTTGGTCTTATCTTTGAAGTATCTGATGCTGTAAGCATCCTTAAATCTTCTCTTTTCTCTTTTCTATCATCACCAACAAACTCCCTTTGGACAAGTACACTCCCCCTCGAATGTTGAATCTTTAAATTCATCAGCAGCAACAATCTTAGAATCAGAACCTGGCTCTTTGTCATTCAGACTCCCCTTCTCAATCAGCTAGAATCGTACCCTGGCTTTCACAGGTTCAAGATCGTTGCCTGGTTTATACTCTGCTCAAAAACGAAATCCTGGCTCTCTTCAATCACAAGCTTCTCAGGATAGATCAACCCAGCTCTCAATCTTTTATCTCAAGATTGCCTAGCTCTTATCCTACACAAATTTCTACCCAAAACATAAGTTTCCTCTTTAATAAATATCCGCTCTGATACCACTTGTAGGATCGTTTTCAGACCCAAACAAGTCGATCAGAAGAGTTTTACTCAGTTTGAACGGCGCAAACAGACAAACTGAGGTCAATTCAGCAACAATACACTTTAAACTGTCGATTTGATTGCAATAATGACGTTATACAGCGTGACGACACTTCGGCAGCACTTCGTTGCAAAACCAGAAGAATGTTACATAATTCCGCTCGAACTGATCTATTTATAGACCTTGAGATTTTGCTTGAACATGTCTCAAGCGGAATCACCACTATTATTTCGAGCAAAATCAGACTGAATAACTTCAAGCGGAATCATAATCTTTTGATTTCGCTTGAAATGACATTAGATCATTTCAAGCGGAATCACCCCTAATATCCACTATCTCGTTTTTCGTGCCCTGATCTAACTAGCTCTATATAAGACTCGATACAAGACAAAGTTGACAGACGGATGCACCAACACGTTTTGGCACACCTAAAACATTAATAAGTGATAGAGGAACCCATTTTTGTAATCATCAACTTGAAATTTTTTTAACAAGATATGGGGTCTATCACCGGGTCTCAACAGCATATCACCCTCAAAAAACGGACAAGCCGAAGTGACTAATAGAGGTTTAAAACGAATACTTGAAAATACCGTAGGGTTAAATACATAGGAATGGGCCGATAAATTAGATGATGCTTTATGGGCTTTTCGAACTGCTTATAAAACAACAATAGGTACAACCCCATATAAGCTCGTCTATGGAAAAAGTTATCATTTGCCAGTAGAAATAGCTCACAAGGCCTATTGGGCAATTAAAAATCTAAACTTAGATTTAGAATTTGCCGGTAAAAATTAATTTTGTCAATTAAATGAATTAGACGAATTAAGGAATTATGCATACTCTAACTCTGAAATTTATAAAGAAAAAATGAAAAATTTGCATGACAAACCCATTAAACCTAATGAATTTCGAGTAGGAGATCAAGTTCTATTGTTTAATTCACGACTTCGATTATTTCCTGGTTAATTAAAGTCTAGGTGGCCAGGACCTTTTTCCATCACCCATATTTTCCCACACGGTGCAGTAGAAATTAAATCTCAGAATGTAATTCCATTCAAAGTCAATGGCCAACGGCTAAAATTCTACCAAGGATTCATTGAGGATGAAGAGGAAGAAATCTCGCTTCAAACGATCGAAGAGTAAAAGCATCAACATCATACCTAGTAAGTTACGAACAAACGGGTTGACATCTGAATCGGTAAGTCTTCTAACCAAGTTTTTGGGAAACAAGGGCACTCACACGAGAACTGAAAAAAAATTAAAAATTGCTCGGCACGAGGCCGTGTCTGCTGGACACGGGGCCGTGTCCGCGCGACTGTCGGGATAAAACCCCTTTTTCATAACATTTTCTTCATTCCACACGCCCTGTTTCCCCAAAAACTCTCTGGTTCAGGCAATTTTTCCTGCACAATTTCGACGTCTCCTCTACTTCTAACAACATCAAGGTATGATTCTATCATCATTAGTAGTTAGATTAAGCACTTGCATGTAGTTAAAACATAAAAAATTTGGGGAAAAATCTAGGGTTCTTGAACTTCATCCGGATCGAACCTCAAATTTTTGTATAAATCTGTTAGCATTAGTTTAGATTAGTGTTATAGGAAGTAAATCCACTTGTATTGTTCATAGATTCGCCCAATTCCTCACAAAACCCCCAAACCCTTGTTTTTTAACCGAAAAATATAAAATTGAAGGGGTAAACGGTTTGTTTTGGGAAAAACGGCACTTGGGGTTTCATTTTCGGGGAAAACCGCACCTACTGGACCAAAAATTTTCAAGTTTTCGGGACTGGGTCGAAAAATGAAGTTTTTGAGTAACAGACGTCTAGATACGGGGTCGTGTCCGCTGAACACGGGGCCGTGTCTAGCTAACTGTTTTCAGTTTTCTCCGAAAATTTCACTGTTTCGTGCTAATTGTTTGGTGTATTCTTTCAGATGTCCAAGAAATTCACAAGGTTCAATGCAAATGAGCTGGATGCTTAGGCAAGATACGATGTGCTTCGAACCAGACCGGAGGAATACCCAAGACAAGCGTGCATGGAACTTTTAGGAGCAGTGAATCAATGGGACCGTTTCAACAACCAAGTCACTGGGCCACTAAGGGTCGCCCTAACTACTCGCCTTCGCTCGGTCCACGTGTATAGTCTGGAATTCTATAGCACATTCGTTTTCAATTCAAGGTGCGACCCATTTGATAGTGATGGGGTAGAATTCCGATGTCGGGGGGACCAAGTACTCGATACCGTCTCTTCAGGAACTTCGTGAACATGCCCAGATCTTTCCAAAAGAGTCCATGGTTGGGAAGAGTGGGCACACACATTTGCCGCTCCATGAACTTGATTTATGAAGCCGAAGACGGGTCGATTAGCATCCAAAGAGTCCAAGGGCATGCATGGAACCCGCAAGAGGCACTCGTCCTTCACGCTCCACACTTCCAACCACCTCCTCAATACCAATACCCGCCCCATAGTGATCCGGGCCAGTCCTCCTCACAAGGAGGTGGTTTTCCTAACTTACAAAGTTTACATGATTTATTGCAGGAAAACCTCATGTGCACCAGGAACACCTATAACATGGTGAGTAACACGTACACCTGGGTCGGAGCAATTGAGAGAAACATCTCCGACATTCAGGATGACAACGGGAACATCCGGGAGTACATGGCGGGGCATGGAGGAGGAGGTGATGATGAAGACGAGGACATGGACTAGGCGGGTGGATTAGAGGCAGGAGCAGCTGGTAGGAGGTCCCACAGGTTAACCCTCTTTTCTTTTGAACAATTTCCGGCCTGCGTGCCGAGTGTTGAACAATTTACTTTCCTTTAACTCTTTTTACTTTCTGTAACTGTTTTTCTTTTTAACTTGGTGATGTGGATGTTGAACTATGGTAATTTAGGATGTTTGCTATGGTTTGGTGTAGTGTTTATTGATAAAACAGGTACATACGAGGCTTAGAGTACTAAATATTAGTACCACTAAAGCCGGGACAACAAAACCGAAGCCAGAAACCCATTTTTCACCTTTGCAGATTGCCTACACGAGGTCGTGTCCAGCCGACACGCCCCCGTGCCCACTCCCCCTGACCTGCTGCTTGTTTAATTCTGCAGATTTTTGCCAGACATGGGGTCGTGCCCAGCCAACACGCCCCCGTGTCCACCTTCTGTAAGTTTTCGTTACTGGCACTCTGAACACGGGGTCGTCTTCATTCAACACGGGGCCGTGTCCAGACACCCAGTAACATAAATTTTTGCTTTTTCACACCTTTTTACACATTCAATCGACCCAAAAACTTATTTTTGGGACACATTGAGGAAAATGTGTAATTTAAGTGTGGGGGGATGCTAAAACTTTGAATCTTGCAAGTCCTAAATACAAGCCTTACACAAAACTCTATTGGAACCGCTAATCACCCCAAATTTTTTCAAAAATTTTCATTTTTTTTACTTGTCTAGGTTTAATTTGGGAATTTCAAATTCTAAAAAGGTTATATTTTTACAAATTTACAACCGATAGCGTCGTGATAAACAACCAACATAAGAAAATTATGAAACGGCATGACAAGTTTAGTTAAAATTTGATTTTATATACTTCACATAAAAACCCATTTCCCACAAAAAGTGAGTTTTGAGCCTTTATTGAGCATACAAATACATATCTTTAAACTAAATGCTCATTTTTCTTTTCTTGTGTGAATAGCCGCTTGGTTCTTACAACTCTAGAACTTGCCACGACGATACATTCCCGGTCCTTACCAACTTAAACCCGAGTAAGTAAATGATGGAGGCATTAGGACTAACCCTTTTTATTTCTACACCATTATTTTTTCTTTTTTTTTACCACCTACCCAAAATCCCCCAAGTTAACCTCTTTGAGCCTCAACCTTTTCATTTCCTAACCCAAAACAAACACCCTTTTACCCACCAAAACCCATTTTCATTTTAAACCCTTTATTTTAGTAACAAAGCTCGGTTTTTCTTATGACTTACTTATAAAAAAAAATGATGATGATGTTAAAGCCAAAAGAAATAAGCAAACAAGTTTGTCAAAAAGAAATTTGTTTGAAAAATGGCTTCATCAAAATAAAAAGTTACAAAATAATAACAAGTCTTACGAAAACCGACACTTTTTACGCCTTTCGCCCTTTTACTAATCACTAACCCAACCACCCACCTTTAGCCCAAGCCTAACCCTTCACCCCAAAAGTCCTCTTGATATTTAGAAAGGTATATAGTTGAAAAGGAGGAGGATTGATTGCTTGGCAAGCTTATGGTAGGAGTAAGTTCCATGCCGCTCTCGAGTAATTCACTAAAATACATCTTCGGCCGAGTGTTGAGTGACCCCCGTGGGGTATGTGAACTTGTATATAAATGAAATTTTAAAAAGGCATGTTATGCCCTATGACGTGATGTCGTGGTCACAATCAAATTAAATCCAATTACAACTAATTAGCTAGCGGTAAGTGGGTATCGAACTCAGGGAGTATGTGGAAAATGTGTGATTTTATAGCTTTGCACTTAAACTAAAATTAAACTAATTTGTTAAAATTAAAATTCAAGAGTTGATTGTTTTGGTTTTAAGAACTAATATTAACTACTTAAATTGCAAATCAAAGATTAAGTTTGTAACAGATTAGGAACAAGCAACCATCTTAGGATTCGGTTTCTTTTAACAATTGTGTGAAATTCCAACTAGAAAGAGTTACATAGACATAACTCGGCATAAATAATTGACGTGATAAAAGGGAACAAAGTACTCGGATTATATAAACGCGAGGTTGTTACCCGATGATCAATTAATCAATATCCAACCCTAACCTTCCCGTGATATCCCGATTGTCAACGACACCAAGAACGTACGATTTAGACTAGAATCAAAACATCAATTAACAAGTTACAATCAAACATTCATTCACCATAATAAACATAGCAAACACACCAAGCTTATCATTCTAGAAATAAAAGGAAACACACAAAAGTCATAGTAGAAACCTTCACCTAAGATGATTACCAAAAGTTTAGCCGGACATGGCTTGGTGAATCATCATTCCAACAAAATCAATGTTCATATGGATCAAAATACAAACCGAAATGTTTAGAATTGTTTCCAACCAAGTAAGAACAGCCAAAATCGCCTCTAAAATGCTTCAAAACCGTCCAATGATGAGATAATGTGAAAAGACACCCAAAAACGGTTTTAATGAAGGCAGTTACGTTTTCCTCGTAGCCTCCTCCGTAAATTACGGTACCCACCGTAATTTACGGTGGTCTTCAAGATGTTACGGCCATTCTCTACTGATTGACGGTGGAACAACTCAGCAATCAGGCCACTGTAAATTACGGTGGCTACCGTAATTTACGATGAAGCCCTGATTCATGTGTTTTGTTTCTTTGTTCCTTCCACGCACGGCCCGTTCATCTCTAAACCTTCCAAAGCTGCGTTTTATCGCTTTTCAGCTCCCGAACTGCACCTGAAACATGAGCAACCGTAGTCATCTAATTCAAGATAATTACGCGATTAAGTGAAGGATAAATCCGTCTTTTAACATCATTAAGGGTTGTCCTATGGACCACCCGTCACATCCCCACACTTAACCGTTGCTTGTCCCAAGGAACTCATCAAACCATTTTCAAAACACGTGATCAATATAAACCAAGCACAAACATGTAGCCCTTTTACTATCCCCTTTTTAACATCCAAAATAATGCACCCCTCGCTATGTCTCTCCTCTCGGTAACAAGTAAGCACTAGCAATATGAGCTAGACACACAAAGGCTAACGGGCGGTTGCACAACTATATGCTTGTACCTAAATCGGTCCTCCGCCTAACAAGTGCCAAAACATGAATGCAAATCAAAGGGACTTGAAGGTTGTAACGTGGCTAGGCATACGGGTAGGAAATGGAAATATATATGTATAGCGAAACTTAACCCGGTCTTTTTATTACACAATAAAGCAAACTAACAACTTCCAAGTTAACTAATATATACAAGACAACTAAACATCACTTCTTTTTTTTCCATTTTTCATTGCTTTTTTTTTATAGCAAACAAACATTCAATAAAATCAAACATATCCACATCATACTACAAAAACTACTACTACTAACACTAAAAGTCCGGGTCAAATTAGGTAAATTTTAAGGTAACTAGCTAGGGGTAACAAATGATAGGCTTTTAGGCACAAAATTGGGCAACTAAATGTCCAAACGCCCGCCCCTCTCGCAACCATGCTCATATATATACTTATGAGGTCCAACCCCGCAAATCCCACACTCGCTCACACCAATGACGAGGCTACCTAGATGCCCTTATCCTTTTCGCATTCATATTCGACTAAGGACTCAAACCGTATCAAGGCACAAGTTCTAATGCACCCCCGCCCCTAGCCACTCTCATCAAAGATAAGGATTATTTATGTACAAGTGTGGCTTCAACTCTCACCAAGAATGAAAGGGGTATCAAGGGTTGCCGGTGCATCAATTTGGGGTTAATCTAGGGTGTTCAAATTCTCACATTATTTTGCTTGATTAATTTTTTTTTTCAAAAGCTTCAAAAATTTCCCCCCATCCCCACACTTGGGATACATTGACCCCAATGTATGGCTTTAGGAGTATTTGATCACTAACCATCTTTCACATCACCCAAACGCTCAACACTCAAAACACAAATTTCTTTTTGGATTTTTTTCATTTTATATATATTTTTTTATTTTTTATGTCTTTCTTCTTTCATTTAAACATCACACCGCCAACTAGCACCAACCCAAACATAACATAACAAACTAACTAACTAACACCACCCAACCACCCGACCATAAGCAAAACAAGCTAACAACTATGCACAAAATATACAAGGAAGGAACACAACCTGACTAGTAATAGCGTGGCTGTGGAGGCCCAAAAATGGAAGACATCATGTCATTCCATTCTCCAAATGAAAATGAGCCGCTACTACTCCCACCTTGTTGTTGAGCTCCTTCTTGTTGGCGCGGGTCGATCCATTGTGAATGATGAAGTTGTGGGATCGGATACGACACACTACCATCGTAAGGTGGTAGAGACGCATAATCCACATGTTGTAGATCCACAACCACCGGCCGCCCGGCGTGCCAATCGGCATGCAATCTTCTTGCTTGGTCATCATGGTATCGGTTGTTCATCTCCAATTCATGGGAATACGCCTGTGTGCGATTCCACGCCTCTTGACAATCAAAGCTATGTTTCAAGGATCGCTCCATGCTTGCACTCATCATTGTGTGTTGATCAAATAACGTCCTCTCCGAACCCGACCAAGATTCGAAAATGGAAGCCGGAGGACGTTGATTCGCTATAACCTCTTGCATAGTGCCCTCATAAGCCCACCCGGGCTCATAAGAACGCTCCGTATAATCGTAGAAAGCACCACCATAACCTCCACCCAGGCCCTCTTGCCCCACATTCACATTCACATTTACACCTCCTTGCGGCTCGTCCACATAATCATCATCACCACTTCGGATTCCGCATCACTTTCGGGTTCATCCTCTTCACTCGGTAAAAGATCTCTTGCACCCGCCTTTAACGCTCTCTATCACTGCCCCTCCGACTTGAGCTTATGGTACCGTTCCGATTGCGTGTAAGTCCAACCAATCCCCAACTTGTCTAAAGTAAAAGGCTGATGCCTTTTTATTGCCCCTCTATCTTCAGACGTAAGTGCCTTTTGTTGCTTCATTAACCCCGTGATGATTCGGCAATACGGGATGATGTCTCTTCCTAACTTATTTCGGCAAATCCATAGGTGGTTCATGATCTGATATCGGATTGGGAAACATGGAGACCCAGTGAGCAGCGAATAGAGGACGGGTACTTCCGGTAACCTTACTTGCTCCTTGTCCCCCTTCGCGGAATGACATTTAAAATGCAGATTGCTAGCAACAACTTTGCTTCAATTTTCAAATTCTTCCGATACAAGAATCCATGATAAGTAACGGGCATAAACAACGTTGCCAACATGTCATTCCAACGAGGGTGCTTCTCTGGCTTTATCAAAAGGTTATCAAGGTCCGGAATCATGTAATCGCGAGCCGGAAGACTATCATAATTCCCAAGCTTCTTCAACGTATCAAAAGGCATTTCCACCGGAATCCCATGCACTTCACCAACTAACTTCATTTGTGATGGCCTGTCGTAATGATTACACTTAAGAGTTTCCATCCATTCTTGAATTTCGGTTATGAACAAGTTGTTTTTATCTTTATCAAAACAACTAAGTGCCGACTCCCAACCTAGAGCGCGGAATTTGTAAAACACACCGAACTGGCCAAATTCAACTTCCCGAACTTCCCTCTCGCATATAAATGCCGCTGCCTTATTTTTCAACTTATTCATACTGTCGTGGTATAAAGTTGGCTGCCATTCCTCCGGTTGGTCATCCAAAGGACCCGAATCCCATTTTGGCTTTTCAGCCGGGTCCAACTCCATTTCTTCCTCACTTTCACTTTCATCAACTCGACCCATGTATTGTCTCTTCCTTGGTTGTTGTTCCGGCTATTTTCCCTTTCCCTTCGACGAAGAGGATGAACTAGCTCCGGTTTTTTCTTTTTTTCGTGCCATTTTCCTACACACAATAGAGCAAACAACACAACCAAGACACAAACGTTGGCCCTTTCTCCCCAAAAACATCCCCACACTTGCTTGTTACAATGGTTGTAGATGCTAGTGAACCAAAATTTTATAAATTATTTTCAACAAAATTTGGGCATGGTGTCTCTACAATGTGGAGATTCCCAAAAGTTCACTACTTAAACACTAATCCTACATCTACAAACCATAACCATATTCAAATAACCATTTGCATAACAACATGTAAGAACAAGCAAGTGGGTATGAACAAGTGACAAACATAACCTTTTTCTCACAATGCATCATCAAAACATAACAAATAACTTCCATACCTTTGCTCGAAGATGCTAGAATGCTTGTGAAACAAAAACTTCAAAAACCCCCAAAATTTTTCGTATCTAGGGTTTGTGATTCGGACTAGAAAGCTTCGTTTATTCACAAATCTCTTCTCAAAATCAGAAATTTCGTGAAAAATTAGTCAAGTTAGACCTAGATTTCACTTGATTTGGTTAAAAATTGAAAGAGATATGAAGCCTGGAAGGTTATGGAGTTTGGGGATTTTGTGGGGAAGTTGAGAGTGATAGGTGAAAGTAATGGATGAGAAAGATGAAGGGGAAATCGTGTGGATGGGGGTTGTTTACGTGAATGATTGTTATTATTTTTTTTTTTTATGTAACGCAGGAACCAAAACGTCCCATCTGCTCGCCAGGTCCACCGTAAATTACGGTGGACACCGTAAATTACGGTGGACACCGTAAATTACGGTGGACACCGTAAATTACGGTGGACACCGTAAATTACGGTGGATTCTGGCAACATAATCCTACCGTAACTCAGTAGCAAAATACCGTAAAGCCCAAAGTTTTTCATTGATCACCGTAACTTACGGTGCCACCGTAAATTACGGTGGCCCCTGGGCATCTAATGTTTGCTGAAAATTGTGATTTTAAGGGTCTTTTTTATATATTTTTTAGTTTTTTCGATTTTTTTGTGTTTTTAAAATTTTTCAAAAACATGTAAAAATCACCCTACCCCCTCGAAAGTCCCGTGTTGTCCTCAACACGATGTTAGAGCAATTCGTGACCCGAATATCCCCACACTTGTTTCAAATGCCGATTTCAAGGAAATACGGTAAATGTGCAAACTATACAAAACAAAACAAAACGAAATGCTACTATTTACACTACCAAACCTGGGCCTCTCATGGTTGTTCCTCCTCGATCGGGCGTAGAATGTAGCCCACTTTATCAAGCTCCAAGTTGTTTATGTCGTTCCCCTCCAAGTACGGTTTCAACCGGTGACCATTCACCGTTTGTTGTTTTAGCGTTTGCTCGTCTTGGATGTCTACGTCACCAAACCTTCCAAACGAGCCTATCCATTTACTTTTAAGCTTGCCCGCAAACATCTTGAGTCTTGAGTTGTACAACCAAACTTTTTGACCAACTTCAAACGTTTTCTTCCTCAATTTTGCATCATGTACCTTCTTGAGTTTGTCTTTATACGCCGATGCACATTCATACGCCTCGTCTCTAAGCTTTTCAATTTCACACAATTGTAACTTCCTCATCTTCCCCGCTTCATTGTAGTTCGCATTAACCGTAGTGATTGCCCAATAATCCCGATGCGCTAACTCCATTGGCAAGTGACAACTGTTTCCATACACCATCCGGTAAGGTGTTTTGCCAATCGGAGTCTTGAAGGCCGTTCGGTATGCCCACAACGCATCATCCAATTTACTCGACCAATCCTTCCTATCCATTCTCACCGTCTTCATGAGGATTTCCTTGATTTGACGGTTGGACACCTCAACTTGTCCACTCGTTTGCGGATGGTAAGGTGTGGCAATCCGATGATTCACGCTATACCTCTTCAACAATTTCCCGAAATTGAAGTTCTTGAAACGCGAACCACCATCACTTTTGATAACCCTCGGAATGCCGAAACGGGCAAATATGTTGGATTGAACAAATTTACAAACAACCGAATGGTCATTTGTGCGTGTTGCAATGGCTTCAATCCACTTAGAGACATAATCTACCGCCACCAAAATGTATAGAAAACCGTTCGAATTCGGGAAGGGGCCCATAAAGTCAATGCCCCAAACATCAAATATTTCTACAACCAAGATTGGTTGTAGTGGCATCTCATCCCTCTTCGATATGCTTCCCATCTTTTGAAAGTTGATGCAATTTCTTGCGAACTCGCATGCGTCCTTGAAAATAGTGGCCTAATAAAACCCACATGAGAGAACCCGGTAACCCGTTTTGTGCCCGCTAAAGTGACCCCCACATGCGGATGAATGAGCATGGGTCAAAATTTCCAATACCTCCGTTTCGGGTACACACCTCCTAATGACTTGATCCGGCCCGATCTTGAAAAGATCCAGTTCACCCCAAATATATTGCTTCACTTGGACCATAAATTGTTGTCTTCCCTTTTTGGTCCAATGACATGGGATGGCACCCGTGGCTAGGTAATTTACATAATGAGCGTACCACGGTGCAACAAAGGTGGAAACGGCTAGAAGTTGCTCGTCGGGGAAACTTTCATTTATTTCGCTAACATCGTCAATCCCTTCAACCGGAATCCGAGACAAGTGATCCGCCACTACGTTCTCACTCCCCTTTTTGTCTCGGATTTCTAAGTCAAATGCCTGCAACAACAATACCCACCGAATCAACCGAGGCTTCGCATCCTTTTTCTCCATCAAGTATCGGACCGCACTATGGTTCGAATATACCACAACTTTACTCCCCCAAATATACGAGCGAAACTTATCTAAAGCATACACCACCGATAGTAATTCCTTCTCGGTTGTGGTGTAATTCAGTTGCGCTTCAGATAAGGTTTTGCTTGCATAGTAAATAACCACCGGTTTCTTGTCAACCCGTTGACCCAAAACTGCACCAATAGTAGTGTCGCTTGCGTCACACATGATCTCGAATGGCTTTGACCAATCCGGCGGTTGCAAGATGGGAGCTTTAACCAAGTGTTCCTTCAAAACAGTGAAAGCTTGCATACACTCATTAGTAAACTCAAATGGGACATCTTTCAATAAAAAGTTGCATCAAGGTTTGGTAATGACACTAAAACCTTTTATGAAACGTCTATAAAACCCCGCGTGTCCCAAAAATGACCTTACACCCTTAACATTTTTCAGAGGTGGCAAAGATGCTATTACCCGTATTTTCGCCTTATCCACCTCCATTCCCCTTTCCGAAATTACGTGACCCAACACAATGCCTTCTTACACCATAAAATGACTTTTCTCCCAACTTAGCACTAAATTTTTCTCAACGCACCGTTTTAAAACTTTTTGTAATTCGTTGAGACAAGCATCAAAACTAGTGCCAAAAATGGAGAAATCATCCATAAGTACTTCGAGCGACTCTCCAACCATGTCCGAGAAGATACTCATCATACATCGTTGGAAAGTTGTCGGAGCCTTGCACAAGCCAAATGGCATTCGCCGAAAAGCAAAAGTGCCATATGGGCAAGTGAAGGTGGTCTTGTGTTGGTCATCCGGGTGTATTGCTATTTGATTGTAACCCGAATACCCGTCCAAAAAACAGTAATATTTTTGACCCGATAATTTTTCAATGATTTGGTCAATAAAAGGTAACGGGAAATGGTCCTTAGAAGTGGCGGCATTCAATTTTCGGTAGTCAATGCATACACGCCACCCGGTGACCGGTCGGGTGGCAACTTGTTCACCGCTTTCATCTTTGACTACTTGAATGCCGGCCTTCTTAGGCACAACTTAGGTGGGACTCACCCAAGCGCTATCCGAAATCGGATAGATAATTCCTGCATCCAGCCATTTAATTACCTCCTTTTTACTACCTCCCGTAGGTTCGGATTCAATCGCCTTTGAGCTTCTCGTGTCGGCTTTGCATCTTCGGTGGTAATAATTTTGTGCATGACGATAGATCGACTAATTCCTTTGAGATCGGCAATCGTCCATCCAATAGCTCCCTTGTTTACTCTCAACACGTCCAACAACGCTTGCTCTTGCCCCAACTCTAAGTTTGAGGCAATAATGACCGGTAATGTGTCATTATCCCCTAAAAACGCATACTTCAAGTGGCTTGGCAAGTCTTTGAGCTCCAACCTTGGCGGCTCTTCCAATGATGGTCTAGTTCCCGAGTCTATTTCCGCCGGGAAGCTTTCAAATTGGTGAGTCCATGGCGGCCGACCTTCCCTCAAGGCCATAGCATCTTGCTTTTCTTCTTCAACCCGTAGTGCATAAGCATGTACCTATTCAGAAAAATCACACAAACAAACTTCCATACCATCCTCCTCATATTCATGCGGGTTGCATCCTTCAACTAAATCTGCCATGAAACACTCATCAACACCATTAGCATTAGAATTGTTAGTGAAAACATTCAAACGCATTTTTCGATTTCCAAAAGTCATATCGACTGTACCAAATCTACAATCGATGACAGCATGCGCGGTGCTCAAGAATGGCCGACCCAAAATTACATTTTGTTGTTGTTTTGGGTCCTCGGACGAGTAGTCCAAAACTACAAAGTCAACCGGGTAGTAAAACTCATCAATTTTAACAATTACATTTTGAACCATCCCCCGAGGTAACTTATGAGACAAATTGGCCAAGACAACCGTTGTCTCCACTCTTGCTAACGGACCAAAATCGTATTGGTCATATAAGCCCCCCGGTAAAATGCTAACCCCGGCTCCAAGATCTAGCAACGCCTTTGCCATTTGAAAATTACCCACTTGAATGTTAATTAATGGCGTGCCCGGATCTTGGAGCTTAGGAGGAAGCTCCTCATTCAAAACTGCACTCACAAAAAAAAAAAAAAAAAAAAAAATAGTCAAGTCTACCCACTTAGGCATCTTTTTCTTTTGTTGTCATTTTTGTGTACACAATTCCTTAAGAAATTTAGCATAAGCGGGTACTTGTTTTATTGCATCAAGTAGTGGAAGATTGATTTTTACTTGTTTAAACATGTCCCACAACTCTTCTTTTTGGGGACCGCTTGGTGCAATAAAAATTTTTCTACTCGGGTCAAGTAAAGCCGATGGAAACGAGACTTGACTCGGTTCACCCTCAACTTTTTCGCTTTTTTTCATTTTCACCCAACCCCAGTTTGTTAGCATTTGATTCTTTAGGTTTAACTGGTGAAACTTCACCATCACTTTCATTACCCGTGATATCCTCAACTACCCCCTCGACCACACCCGGTGACAAATTAGCTTTAAATTCTTTGCCACTTCTCAAAACACTAACATGACTAATATTAACATTACCTCGTTACGAACCATGTGAAGGATTTACCTTGGTGTCGCTAGGAAGTTGACCCTTGCCTTTCTTCAACTCCGCCACATCCGTTGCCAATTGACCCATTTGGGTTGTTAGTGATTGGATGCTCTTGTCACGAACTTCATCCTTTTGCATTTGAACTTCATCAAGTTGATTTCGCTTTTGCATATCTTGTTGCATAGCCCGAAGCATATCCATAACTTCCTTCCCGCTTGACGAAGGTTGACCCGAACCACTTTGACCCGATTGTTGAAATTGCCCTTGGTACCCATAATTGTTTCCACCTCTATAGTTGCCTTGATTGTATTGTTGACGAGGTGCAAAGTTACCTTGGTCTCCTTGAAAATTTGGGTTAGCTTGGTTCGTCGCGTTCCCATAGCGAAAATTCGGATGATTTCGTTACCCGGGGTGGTATGTATTGGAGTTCATGTTGAAATTTCGACCACCCCCTCCTTGAATTGCATTAACCTCTTCTACTTGCTCATCAACCAAGCCCACTACACAAACTTCCGCCGTGTGGCCTATTTCGTTGCAATTTGTGCACACGTTGTACACTTGATTCGTGGTTTGAACGTTGCCACTCTCAACTCCATGCACTTGGGGCCTTTGAATCACATGCCTTGCCCTTCTTGAAGATTGAGCTTTTCTCTTCGAATTCACCACCATTTGCTCCAAAAATGCCCAATCAATATGCTCATAATTCGTACCGCACGTACCGTTAGTAATTGACATCAAATCCCGTGCATCCTCCGAACTCAACCCTTCATGAAATGCATTAAACAATTCCCAAAGTTGGATCCCGTGATGAGGGCAATTCCGTAACATCATGTTGAACCTCTCAAACGCTTCGTGAAACATTTCCCCCGATTGTTGTTGGAAACTTCTCAAACCTCTTCTAGCATCGTTGGTCTTTTGAGAAGTGTAATATTCATCCAAGAATATTTGTTGCATGTCGGCCCATGTAAAAATAGACGCGGAGGGCAATGTATGAAACCATCTCTTCGCTTTATCTTCAAGGGAAAACTGGAAAAGGACCAACTTGACATCATCCGCAGAAAACCCTTGACCTCCAATAGTGTTGCAAATGGTGTCATATGTCTCTAAATGGAAGTAGGGTTCTTCCGTTGCTAACCCTTTGAACTTACCCTTTGAACTTTGGTAAACTTTAGAGAGCGGTTGTTCTAACTTCAAAGGTCCTTCCATCCGCTCGATGAGGAATCACTACCGGCGAAGGATTGTTAGTGATAATGGGCCGGAAGTGAGCTTCAATTCCCCATACTACTTCCCTTTGATGTCTTTGAGGCACGCGCCCAATGGTGCCCTTGGTTGACCCATTTGCCCTTGCATAGGCCCTTGAGGAACAAATGGTGGTTGATATTGATGTTGATGTGGATGCATTGGTTGTTGTGGAATCGGCCCTTGAAATTGAGGTTGCACGTTTTGAGGTCGCACGTGTTGTAGCAGTGTAGGGCGTTGCAATTGTGGCCCTTGCGGTCTAATGTGTTGCACTCCAACCGGTAGTCTACCCATATTTTGAAATTGTTGAATGGGTTGACTTTGCTGAGCCGCTTCGCCTTGTAACCCCAAATATCCTCCATCACCCCCATAGTAAAAGCCTTCTTCTTCGTATCCCCTAAATTCCTCTTCATACCCATCATCATAACCATCCCCTTGAACTCCCGAAGATTGCCCGAAGGGAAGAGTTAAATATTGAAACCCGATTAGTTTTGTGGTCTAAAAGATGGCATAGCATGCACAATAGTTGAATTTGGTGCGATTGTGAAATTAGAGGATGATTGACCCGTAGTTGGGGGGAAGAAATGGGAAAGTGGTGGGATTGTGGTAGAAGGGCTAAAGGTAATAGTGGGTTCAACTTGGGTAGTGATTGGTTGCGTGGCATTGGTTGGTGTGACTTCGGTTGTGGTATTAGGTAGGGGTGTTCAAAAAAATCCGAAACCGAATCCGAAATATCCGAAAACCCGTATCCGAAATATCCGAATTTTCGGATATCCGAAAATCGGATAATCTGAAAATTTGGATTCGGATTCGGATTTGGATAGTGATTTTGAGAATTTTCGGATAATCGGATTATCCAAAAATATCCGAAAATTTAATTTTTATTTTTTTCGGATATCCGAATATCCGAAAATATCCGAAGTATCCGAAAAATATCCGAAATATCCGAAAAAATATCCGAAAAATATCCGAAGTATCCGAAAAATATCCGAAATATCCGAAAAAATATCCGAAATATCCGAAATTTATATTCGGATATCCGAAACTATCCGAAAAATCTGGTTCCGAATATTAAAAAATAATAAAAAAATTTAAAATTAAATAAAAAATTGGATACGGATATCCGATTAGATATCCGAACCCGAATCCGAAATTTCAGATATCCGAAAATCGGATATCCGAAATTTCGGATTCGGGTGCGGATGTCAATATTTCACTATCCGAAATTTCGGATATCCGAAAACCAGATTATCCGATCTTGAACACCCCTAGTAGGAGTTGTTTGTTTAGCTGATTAGGCTAAAGGGTATGGAGAGCCTCATCCCCAAGGGGATGGGCCGCCACGTAGGCGCCACGTAGGCTCGGCTTGAAGGGGATGGACCTAGAGGGGTGGGGGATGAGCCCCTTTATGTATATATATGTATGTATGTATAGGTTATTGTGAGAGAAAGCAGGCCCGTCTCCTCCGGCTGTGGGGAGTCGTTTTTGCCGAGCCGAGCCCAGGGGGCGGTGTGGGGGACCGGCGCCGGTCCTTGCCGGGCCTCAGCCGGCCCCCATACCCTTTAGTCTTAGGGGTGAGCAAGTTTAGGTCCGTACCGATAATAACCGAGAATCGAACCGAAAATATACACAACCCGACCCGAATCCAAGTACCTAGGTATTTAGATCGGTTCCAATTTTTCATATAAAATCAGGTCGGGTCGGTTCTCAGTTCTTTTCATGGTGAAACCCGACTTGGACCTATGGACCGAAACCGACCTTCTATTTTACGGTAGTGAATTGGTTTTGTATTTTATGTTTAATCGGTTTTCGGGTCGGGTCGGGTAATGGTCGTGTAGGGTCGGGTTTTTCCTTTTGCTTACCCCTACTGATAATGAGTCTCTTAATTAGTTCCGACCTAGCTGTTAATTAGTTTCTTAATAGTTCAGACCTCCTTTTACTGGTTCATCACTTAGGGGTTGTTTGGCAACATCTGAATCATTAAGTGCTGAATGAATAAGATGTCTGAATGGTTAAGAGACTCTGAACCAGTAAGTGCTGAACCAGTAAAGTGTTGTTTAGTTGCACCTCTGAATGACTGTGTAAAATGACATTTTTATCCCTCTGAACTACTTTGTACTGAATGAAATATAGTTGTTTGTTTAGCGCTCTATACTGAATGATGAATAACTTAAAAAAATACAAAACATAATAGAAAATCATAACCATTCTTTTTTTGATAAGTCAAATGTGTTCGTACGGGATTATAAACATTACCGGTTTTGCTTTTAAGCTTTAACCGTGTCGCCAATTTTGATTTTGTATAATCATAACGATTCTTCATTTGCTTTTGATCCACTACGTAATTGTGTTCTATTTTCAACTTTCCACCTACATTCTTCCATGAGTGTGGTTTAAGACTGCTCCCTTCACATCCACGAAGTGTGATTTTTTTGAAGACATGTTTCAAGAAATGTTTTCTCAACACCCTCTAGGTTCCAATTAGTCCTACCCCTTTTTTGTGTCATTTCTTTGAACAATTCAAAACACACACAAAATAGCTACTTAATACAAACCATACCATTAAACCGTTAAGATGAGAAAATAAATCAAATTATAACATCACAATATCGTATCATTAAACTATCACATCTTGACAAGTAAATACACAAATTCAAACTCAAATTATGTACATACACAACATAGATATGTAGCAACAGACAAATCCAAACCCAAACTTGTACATACACAACAGAGATTATTATTCTTGTACCATATTGTGATGTTATAATTTGATTTATTTTCTCATCTTAATGGTTTAATGGTATGGTTTGTATTAAGTAGCTATTTTGTGTGTGTTTTGAATTGTTCAAAGAAATGACACAAAAAGGGGGTAGGACTAATTGGAACCTAGAGGGTGTTGAGAAAACATTTCTTGAAACATGTCTTCAAAAAAATCACACTTCGTGGATGTGAAGGGAGCAGTCTTAAACCACACTCATGGAAGAATGTAGGTGGAAAGTTGAAAATAGAACACAATTACGAAGTGGATCAAAAGCAAATGAAGAATCGTTATGATTATACAAAATCAAAATTGGCGACATGGTTAAAGCTTAAAAGCAAAACCGGTAATGTTTATAATCCCGTACGAACACATTTAACTTATCAAAAGAAGAATAGTTATGATTTTCTATTATGTTTTGTATTTTTTTTTAAGTTATTCATCATTCAGTATAGAGCGCTAAACAAACAGCTATATTTCATTCAGTACAAAGTAGTTCAGAGGGATAAAAATGTCATTTTACACAGTCATTCAGAGGTGCAACTAAACAACACTTTACTGGTTCAGCACTTACTGGTTCAGAGTCTATTAACCATTCAGACATCTTATTCATTCAGCACTTATTGATTCAGATGTTGCCAAACAACCCCTAAGTGTTGAACCAGTAAAAGGTCTGAACTATTAAGAAACTAATTAACAGCTAGGTCGGAACTAATGACTCATTATCAGTAGGGGTAAGCAAAAGGAAAAACCCGACCCTACCCGACCATTACCCGACCCTACCCGAGAACCGATTAAACATAAAATACAAAACCAATTCACTACCGTAAAATTGAAGGTCGGTTCCGGTCCATAGGTCCAAGTCGGGTTTCACCTTGAAAAGAACTGAGAACCGACCCGACCTGATTTTATATGAAAAATCGGAACCGATCTAAATACCTAGGTACTTGGATTCGGGTCGGGTTGGGTATATTTTCGGTTCGATTCTCGGTTATTATCGGTACGGGCCTAAACTTGCTCACCCCTAAGACTAAAGGGTATGGGGGCCGGCTGAGGCCCGGCTA
Source organism: Helianthus annuus (assembly GCF_002127325.2). Taxonomy (NCBI): domain Eukaryota; kingdom Viridiplantae; phylum Streptophyta; class Magnoliopsida; order Asterales; family Asteraceae; genus Helianthus; species Helianthus annuus. The sequence goes on along the minus strand of NC_035445.2, from coordinate 109,584,753 downwards.
GGACCGGCGCCGGTCCCCCACACCGCCCCCTGGGCTCGGCTCGGCAAAAACGACTCCCCACAGCCGGAGGAGACGGGCCTGCTTTCTCTCACAATAACCTATACATACATACATATATATACATAAAGGGGCTCATCCCCCACCCCTCTAGGTCCATCCCCTTCAAGCCGAGCCTACGTGGCGGCCCATCCCCTTGGGGATGAGGCTCTCCATACCCTTTAGCCTAATCAGCTAAACAAACAATTCCTACTAGGGGTGTTCAAGATCGGATAATCCGGTTTTCGGATATCCGAAATTTCGATAGTGAAATATTGACATCCGCACCCGAATCTGAAATTTCGGATATCTGAAATTTCGGATTCGGGTTCGGATATCTAATCGGATATTCGAATATCCAATTTTTTATTTAATTTTAAATTTTTTCATTATTTTTTAATATTCGGAACCAGATTTTTCGGATAGTTTCGGATATCCGAATATAAATTTCGGATATTTCGGATATTTTTTTCGGATATTTCGGATATTTTTCGGATACTTCGGATATTTTTCGGATATTTCGGATATTTTTCGGATACATTGGATATTTTTCGGATACTTCGGATATTTTCGGATATTCGGATATCCGAAAAAAATAAAAATTAAATTTTCGGATATTTTCGGATAATCCGATTATCTGAAAATTCTCAAAATCACTATCCGAATCCGAATTTTCGGATTATCCGATTTTCGGATATCCGAAAATTCGGATATCCGAAAATTCGGATATCCGAAAATTCGGATATTTCGGATACGGGTCTTCGGATATTTCGGATTCGGTTTCGGATTTTTTTGAACACCCCTACCTAATACCACAACCGAAGTCACACCAACCAATGCCACGCAACCAATCACTACCCAAGTTGAACCCACTATTACCTTTAGCCCTTCTACCACAATCCCACCACTTTCGCATTTCTTCCCCCCAACTACGGGTCAATCATCCTCTAATTTCACAATCGCAACAAATTCAACTATTGTGCATGCTATGCCATCTTTTAGACCACAAAACTAATCGGGTTTCAATATTCAACTCTTCCCTTCGGGCAAACTTCGTGTATATAAAATCTGTTGCTATAGATTCTGACTTTGAAGCTATTAATTTTGAAGTTATTAATTTGAAGTTTTGAGTTTGAATTCTGATTTTGAACCTATATAATATCTGTTGCTATATATCTCTGTTGTTTATATAATAATAACATGAATAATAATACGGTACAAGAATAATAATCTCTGTTGTGTATGTACAAGTTTGAGTTTGGATTTGTCTGTTGCTACATATCTATGTTGTGTATGTACATAATTTGAGTTTGAATTTGTGTATTTACTTGTCAAGATGTGATAGTTTAATGATACGATATTGTGATGTTATAACTTGATTTATTTTCTCATCTTAATGGTTTAATGGTATGGTTTGTATTAAGTAGCTATTTTGTGTGTGTTTTGAATTGTTCAAAGAAATGACACAAAAAAGGGGTAGGACTAATTGGAACCTAGAGGGTGTTGAGAAAACATTTCCTGAAACATGTCTTAAAAAAATCACACTTCGTGGATGTGAATGGAGCAGTCTTAAACCACACTCATGGAAGAATGTAGGTGGAAAGTTGAAAATAGAACACAATTACGTAGTGGATCAAAAGCAAATGAAGAATCGTTATGATTATACAAAATCAAAATTGGCGACATGGTTAAAGCTTAAAAGCAAAACCGGTAATGTTTATAATCCCGTACGAACACATTTAACTTATCAAAAGAAGAATGGTTATGATTTTCTATTATCTTTTGTATTTTTTTAAGTTATTCATCATTCAGTATAGAGCGCTAAACAAACAGCTATATTTCATTCAGTACAAAGTAGTTCAGAGGGATAAAAATGTAATTTTACAAAGTCATTCAGAAGTGCAACTAAACAACACTTTACTGGTTCAGCACTTACTGGTTCAGAGTCTCTTAACCATTCAGACATCTTATTCAGTCAGCACTTATTGATTCAGATGTTGCCAAACAACCCCTAAGTGATGAACCAGTAAAAGGTCTGAACTATTAAGAAACTAATAAACAGCTAGGTCGGAACTAATTAAGAGACTCATTATCAGTAGGGGTAAGCAAAAGGAAAAAACCCGACCCTGCCCGACCATTACCCAACCCGACCCGAGAACCGATTAAACATAAAATACAGAACCAATTCACTACCGTAAATAGAAGGTCGGTTCTGGTCCATAGGTCCAAGTCGGGTTTCACCATGAAAAGAACTCAGAACCGACCCGACCTGATTTTATATGAAAAATTGGAACCGATCTAAACACCTAGGTACTTGGATTCGGGTCGGGTTGGGTATATTTTTGGTTCAATTCTTGGTTATTATCGGTACGGACCTAAACTTGCTCACCCCTAAGACTAAAGGGTATGGGGGACGGCTGAGGCCCGGCTAGGACCGGCGCCGGTCCCCCACACCGCCCCCCTGGGCTCTGCTCGGTAAAAACGACTCCCCACAGCCGGAGGAGACGGGCCTGCTTTCTCTCACAATAACCTATACATACATACATATATATACATAAAGGGGCTCATCCCCCACCCCTCTATGTCCATCCCCTTCAAGCCGAGCCTACGTGGCGCCTACGTGGCGGCCCATCCCCTTGGGGATAAGGCTCTCCATACCCTTTAGCCTAATCAGGTAAACAAACAACTCCTACTAGGGGTGTTCAAGATCGGATAATCCGGTTTTCGGATACCCGAAATTTCGGATAGTGAAATATTGACATCCGCACCCGAATCCGAAATTTCGGATATCTGATTTTCGGATATCCGAAATTTCGGATTCGGGTTCGGATGTCTAATCGGATATCCGAATATCCAATTTTTTATTTAATTTTAATTTTTTATTATTTTTTAATATTTGGAACCGGATTTTTCGGATAGTTTCGGATATCCGAATATAAATTTCGGATATTTCGGATATTTTTTCGGATATTTCGGATATTTTTCGGATACTTCGGATATTTTTCGGATATTTCGGATATTTTTTTCGGATATTTCGGATATTTTTCGGATACTTCGGATATTTTTCGGATACTTCGGATATTTTCGGATATTCGGATATCCGAAAAAAATAAAAATTAAATTTTCGGATATTTTCGGATAATCCGATTATCCGAAAATTCTCAAAATCACTATCCGAATCCGAATCCGAATCCGAATTTTCGGATTATCCGATTTTCTGATATCCGAAAATTCGGATATCCGAAAATTCGGATATTTCGGATACGGGTTTTCGGATATTTCGGATTCGGTTTCGGATTTTTTTGAACACCCCTAGTATTAGGTATGGTGGTGTTTGGTGATGGTTGTTTGACAGTAGGTGTAAAAATTGAGGTCGTCTGACCCGTTGTGGGTGGTACTCGAGATTCTTGCATGATGTTTCTTGGTGTAATAGGTGAAGTAAGTGAACCAACGATTCTGTTTTCTCGTAATAGAACTCCGTTTTGCCTCAATGTCCTTTCAATTTCCGGATCCAACGATAGTGGTGACGACTTGTGAGAGCCTCTAGTATGCATACACCTGAAAGTACCTGCACACTAAACACAACCAGCGTAAACCCAAAAATAACAAAAACAAAACTACTAAATTAACAAACGTTGCGCACTACTCCCCGGCAACGGCGCCAAAATTTGACGTGATGTCGTGGTCACAATCAAATTAAATCCAATTACAACTAATTAGCTAGCGGTAAGTGGGTATCGAACTCAGGGAGTATGTGGAAAATGTGTGATTTTATAGCTTTGCACTTAAACTAAAATTAAACTAATTTGCAAAAACTAAAATTCAAGAGTTGATTGTTTTGGTTTTAAGAACTAATATTAACTACTTAAATTTCAAATCAAAGATTAAGTTTGTAAACAGATTAGGAACAAGCGACCATCTTAGGATTCGGTTTCTTTTAACAATTGTGTGAAATTCCAACAAGAAAGAGTTACATAGACATAACTCGTGCATAAATAATTGACGTGATAAAAGGGAACAAAGTACTCGGATTATGTCACACCCCCAACTTCCACATGCGGAGTACCACCGCTTGGAGGCGTGACTGACCAGGATCTTAACCATCAATCACATTGAACTCATAAGAATAGGTGAATAATACTTTCATTTATAAACAACAAGTGTTACAATATTACAATTTTTCACAGTTTACAGCGGAAGCATATTTGAATCAATGAGTGTTTATAAAACCACATGTAAGTTCTTAGTTCTTGTGTTGCGTTTCCATGTGTCTCGACCCATGACCACTCCAGCTTCCCAGACAGCAAGTTCCTTGGATATGCACCTATAAGCCTGCAAGGCATGTAATAGAGAGTCAACAACAATGTTGAGCGAGTTCACAGTTGGATGTTCGTTTTAAGTGTTTTACGAAAACATAGTTTGTCTTAAGTTGGCTTACTTGCCGTGGGGGTTTCCCATAATTGAACACATGATTAACCAGTTTACCCTGTTTCCCAAACATATTCATAGATGGTGGGGGTTTCCCAAGTGAAATGTTTATTGTTTAGTTATAGTATCCGTATTGTGAGCCTTGTGTTCGTTCATTAGGTCATATACCGTATTAGTTCGTATCGCAGCCCTCTAGGCATGTATGCGAAGATTAGGGAAAGTTCTCAAGTATTCTAGACTAGGTATGTTTGTATCGCGGCCACCCGGCACCTGTGCGATGTTTTAGTGTATAGTTCGCAGCCTTCCTAGGCATGTGTGCGAAGATGAGTCATATTATCGCAGCCAACCCTGGCATGTGTGCGAAGATCAGTCATATTATCGCAGCCAACCCCGGCGTGTGTGCGAAGATCAGTTCTATAAGCATCACTAGTCTAGCAGTATCTTAACCAATCACCTTCCTCACCCGAGGATCATATCACTACGTTCCATTATCTAGAGAAGTACAAATAAATAAATCAATCCCATTCCCACCCTGGGAACCCCATGCCTTGGCTGTGTGAACTCACCTTGGTTTGCTCGGTATGCTATGCTCTAGGGTTTATCAAATGTCTAAGTCCGTTACACACGACCTAGAATATGTTGCACATGATACGATGTAAGTCTTTGCATCAAATTAGGGTTTGCAAGTCATTGATATTCAAGCAACTGTGTTTTGTGTGCTTATTGCGTACAGGATGATATCTCATAGAATGATTCATACATACAAGATCATACAGTTGCACTCAGTATCATACGATTATATACAGAATCATACATCACGTACACAGTTAATCTTATCCACATAATTCATGCGTGGCGTCTTTGATTATACAGTTTAATCTAACGTGGATATTAATCTAATTGCCACTGCTAACATACTTAATACATTTAGCAGTGTTAATAACTTCACAAGTTTAACGGAGTTGGTGGCTTACCAAGTGACATACACATCTTGACAGATTCAACATTATATAACACACATCTCAAGGCCTCATATTAAACACACACGAAATCAGACAGGGCCTTGCCATTCATAAAAACTCAGACATGTGTGGGGGGCTTCCCCTGTTTGAAAGTCGGATAAGAGGGTGGTGGGGGCTTTAAAGGTCGGACAAGGGATCAAGTCACAAAACTCGGACCCCTTTCAATGCTTAAAGGTCGGACAAGGGGAAAAGGCCATAAACTCGGACCACATGATCATTTAAAAGGTCGGACCTCACCTTCTCATATAAAACTCGGACCCCTTCAAGTGATTAAAGATCGGACAACATTCATTTATAAAGAAGTCGGACCAAACACCTCATACTTATTCAAGTTCGGACATTATTTACATAAACAAAAGTCAGACATTATTTACATAACAAAGGTCGGACATTATTTACATAACAAAGGTCGGACATTATTTACATAACAAAGGTCGGACAAGGCTTCTAGGTCCAGAAACTCGGACTAAGCCCATCTCAAAAGGTCAGATTATCTTGTGATGCTCATAAAGGTCGGACTTAGTGTTTAACTTACAAAAGTCGGATCCTTGTTAACCTCTATAAAATTCGGACAATGTATGATAACATAAAACTCAGACAAACAATCACTTTCATTCACAAAACTCTGACTATTTACTCCGAACTTTAACATACGTGATTTCCAAAGCTAATACATAGAATCATTGGGACAGTTACACTTACGTTCATGCGATCAAGAAACCCTAACTCATACATTTGCAGAACAGAAATCACTTATCAATCAATCATTCTATCATGACTTGTATCTTAACATCAGGCAATTAATTACACCCTAATCTAATTCATTTCTCAATCATCAGAATTCAATCAGTAATTAGAATCAATCAAAGCACAGAACCATCATATGAAAGCTAGGGTTTACAAGTGTTCTAATAATCAAGAATTGATACAATCAAACAATCAGTAAACGGTTACCTTGAATGATTCTAAAGAAAGAGGAATCAAGAGTGATGATTATCTTGTGCCAATGATGATGGTGATGATGATTGCCAGAGAAAGTGAATGTACGTGCTTTGGTTTTTGTGAAAATGATTAGTGAACAAGGGATTAGGGTTAAGTATCATATAAGTTTCACTAATCACTCTACACACCCTTAATTATTATATTTTACAATATTACACCATCTCAAACAGTTTCACAGTTTCATCACCAAGTTTATGCATTTGACAAGTCTATCACGATTAACACATAACCATGCACAAACACACACAATACACTTCATTGAATCGAAACGTATACAATTCCATAGCCAATTATTTGTGCAATTAAACAACCAAACAATACATGAACGTGCAATAAATGCGAAATAGGAATCTTGGAAATTCGAGTTGTCACATTATCCCCAACTTGAAAGAAATTTCGTCCCGAAATTTAGCATGCGGTTACTGAGGAAGCTAGGTAGTTGTATCGTTTACTGGTTTTCCTGGGGTGTCACAGATTATATAAACGCGAGGTTGTTACCCGATGATCGATTAATCAATATCCAACCCTAACCTTCCCGTGATATCCCGATTGTCAACGACACCAAGAACATACGATTTAGACTAGAATCAAAACATCAATTAACAAGTTACAATCAAACATTCATTCACCATAATAAACATAGCAAACACACCAATTTTATCATTCTAGAAATAAAAGGAAACACACAAAAGTCATAGTAGAAACCTTCACCTAAGATGATCACCAAAAGTTTAGCCGGACATGGCTTGGTGAATCATCATTCCAACAAAATCAATGTTCATAAGGATCAAAATACAAACCGAAATGTTTAGAATTGTTTCCAACCAAGTAAGAATAGCCAAAAACGCCCCTAAAATGCTCCAAAACCGTCCAATGATGAGATAATGTGAAAAGACACCCAAAAACAGTTTTAATGAAGGCAGTTACGTTTTCCTCGCAGCCTCCACCGTAAATTACGGTACCCACCGTAATTTACGGTGGTCTTCAAGATGTTACGGCCATTCTCTACTGATTTACGGTGGAACAACTCAGCAATCAAGGCCACCGTAAATTACGGTGGCCACCGTAATTTACGGTGAAGCCGTGATTCATGTGTTTTGTTTCTTTGTTCCTTCCACGCACGACCCGTTCATCTCTAAACCTTCCAAAGCTGCGTTTTATCCCTTTTCAGCTCCTGAACTGCACCTGAAACATGAGCAACCGTAGTCATCTAATTCAAGATAATTACGCGATTAAGTGAAGGATAAATCCGTCTTTAAACATCATTAAGGGTTGTCCTATGGACCACCCGTCACCCTAATAAGTAATTTATCTTATGTAATGTTTTTAATAAATCACGACGAATAGGATTGTAAATAAATAAAAATAAAACTTAATAAAGAATCTTGGAAATCCCTACACTCTATGACAAGCCCAAAAACCTTCTCTTCTACCCATTCCATTTGGGAGTGTAAAGCCACATTATAAAGAGTTTTGCTTGAGGACAAGCAAAGATTCAAGTGTGGGGGTATTTGATGTGCACAAAATGCAACATATAAATTACATCAATTGTGTCATAAAACTAACCGTTTTTTAGTACTAATGTTGGAAAAAGTGTGTTTTTGTCTTCCTTTTGTATTTTCAGGATTAAATGAGCTCAAATGAACAAAAGAAGCAAAAAGGCAGCTAAATCTAACATAAATACAAGAAAAGGAACAAACGTGGCATGCTCGACCCCTCGATAGCATCTGCCCAAGTAAAACAAAGAGAACAAAAGGTTGAATACGCCCCGTGCTTAGTGAGCACGGGGGCGTGCCCAAGTGTCAGCAGAAAAGACAATGTTGTAAAAGCTTCTATCACCCACCACGGGGTCGTGCTCAGCGGACACGGGGCCGTGGTCAACTCTAAGATTCGCAGAATCTAGGGAAATCTTGATAGTACAGATACACTTCTGCACACGGGGTCGTGCTCAGCGGACACGGGGGCGTGGTCAACTAATGCAGACAAACTGCAATTAAAGAAGAAAGATTAGGAGGATGGACACGGGGCCTGCCCAATGGACACGGGGTTCTTGGCTCATTTGCAAACCATCCCTTGGCACACCACCTCTCTCACACTTCACCCACCCACCACCACCATCACAACACCATCATCCACCACCATCATCCATCATAGAATGTGTGAGTCGTCTCGGGATCCAAGATTGATCGTAAGAGTTCTTGACAATCAAAGGCCATGTTTGCCTAAGTCTCTTACATCACTTGGTGAAGACAAGCATTTAGTGTAACACTTTTTATTTTTAATCTTTTTGCCCTTTTTATCTGGTTATGTATTAATGACTTTAATAACTACTTTTACATGTTGAATGTGATTCTTTCTTATAATTTGTCCATGGTGTGTTAGCATTATTTTACTGTCTATATAAAATAAAAGATTTTCACCATTCATATCTCCACGGTCTATATGGAGATATGTTGGCTACCTGGTCGGGGGTTAAGGGAATGGTTTGGTAAGAATCTTGCCATTGTTCTGTGTATAGATCCTGCAAAGGACCTGGGTCAAATTTAGTAGAACCTCCTTCAATACCCAATGGCATTGGATGGCGGGGGTCCAAACTCTTTGATCCCCTCTTATATAAACTACTATTAAAACTTTAACCCGGCTACTTAGGACTGTATCCCTGCTGACTCAGACTACTTAGCCGAGGGTAACGTCACCTTAAAAAGAGGGGCCTACCACATTATGCATTAATAACTTAATTAATTATCTTTCAATAATCCGACGCTTTAGGATTGTATCTGTGACAACTGTCAGATTTGTATGCATCCGTACGTTTAATTAATATTGATTTATGCTTAATGACTGTGCTTAATTACAACTGTATATTTTATTGCTTACTGATTTCTGTTACATACATACACATGCATCACATTCATACTGTCACTCCATTTATTATACACAAACAATAGTGACAAACTTGATGCACAAAAGCATAGTTAGCACAGTGAGCGGATAACCCAGAAAACATGATGACAATGCCAGTACCTAGATAGACATATTTTTGAGGCCAGAATGAGCCAGGAATGGAATACTACACTAATAGGGAGTGTAGGGAGGTGAGGATCATAAAACTGCGTCACTAGGATGTAGTTATAGTGACCGGAAGTGCCTAAAATATACTTAAAGTGCAGAATTCTACACTAAATAAACAAAATTCAGCATTTAACAATGCTAGTAAAGTGCAAGAAACTTCGCAAAATAGCCCTAGACACTTTCCAAAGTGTTGGGAATTTAATGTGTTACTAAAAGATAATATAAAAGATACTTTAAAGCTTTACTTAACACTTAACGGATCAACATCCAACCGAACAACCGGACTTTACCCGGAACATAAAAATATTGTCAAATACATTGTTTCTACTTTTCTGAGCTAGTTAGGGTCCCCGAACACCCTAACACACTTTAGATTAAATAACACATAACAACACCCTAACTAAACACTTACATCCTAACTAAATAAGTAACCAAGGATCACCACCCAACCCCTACCCCCCTACTTGACGGTCACCACAAGGGGTGACCCACTCCCATTTCCTTTGATTATTTTATTGATTTATGTTGGAAGATATGGAACATGTTGCATGATGGATAATAAGGATTATGGTTTATAAATATGTTTAGAGGATAACCATTCTCTCTCATTTCTAACACTTCAACAAACAACTCTCCTCTCCCTTCTTCTCCTAGTCACGGCCGCCACCACCCGCCACCCTACAACCACCATCAAGTTTCATTCTAGCCATTTTACATACACACAAAGGTGCAAGGAGTCCTACAAACAAGCTTGGTGCACCCAGAAGTTCAAGGACCGCACTTGTTTTCTTTTATCCACCATTTTTACGCCTTGTTTCTCCCCTAGCCTTGTGCTAGTAGTAAGTGTTCTAAAACATCATCTTGTTCTTGATTTTAGTGGTTAATAGATGGTTGAATGATGAAATGATAAGAAACACTAATGAACATAATCTAAAGTCTTGAACATATAGTGATAAAGGGTGGACAAAGAGAAGATATATGGGTAAATCATGTAGATCTTGTGTTGTTATGATTATCACATGTTGTATGTTAGTAGAAATAAGATGAATCATCATCAAGACATACTAGTTCATGTATAAGAACATGAACTAGTAAGATGTAAAAGTTAGAAATATGAAAGATGATGAATCCATCCATACATGAACCTTGAACTTGAATAAATATAATTTTTCTTGAAAAATAAGATTCTAAACTTGTAGATCTAAAGATCTACAAGTGGTTTTTCGGAAGAACCAAGTGAAAAATCCTAGTTTTGTTAAAACCCGGATCTTGTATGAACTAAAAGCATTTTTAGTAAGTAAACAAGTGTGTGAACACTTGTGTAACAAGAAAATTTAACAAAGAAATACTTTTGAAAATCATGACTAGAAGTTGTTAAACTTCAAATTCTTTAAAAACAAAGTTTTTAAGAAACTAATCTTATTTTTAAAGATAACAAGACCTACTAAGCATGATAGTAACTTACTACATATTTTTACACACTTTCAAGTTCATGAGTTTATGATTTAGGCTTATTTTTATCAAGATTAGTGGTTAAAAATTGTATGTTGCTGCTTGATGGTTGTTGGAATGATTTTTACAAAAGAAAATGATATGTTAAAAAGCATGGACACCTCCATTTACAGGGGAAACTCTGGCGAAATTTTTCTAGAATTTCAACACTTAGAAATATCTTTCTAACAAGCGTTTACAAAATATATTTTTAACTTGGTTTTCAAATTAAACTTCGCCATGATTTTTATTACAAAAATACCAAGTACCGGAGGTGGATTTTCGTAAATAAAATTTGTTAAATATATATTTAGAATATATATTTTATAATAAAATGCTTGTGTTATTATCTGGTTATTTTGTGAACTAGAGATATATTATTTTTAGGGTAAAAATAATATAAGTTGTAAATATCATGAAATTACGACTCCAAAATAATACCAACGCTCTCACAAAATAAATATTTAAGCTACGCAAGTATTGTTTCTTTACGACACGCTAAAACGTAACTTATGCATTTTTCGGAAAATACTCTCATACGTATATTTTTATAAAGTATTATTTTGGAAAATGTATGGAGTAAAATATGATATTTTTTGGAATATATATATATATATAAATGTTTTAGACAAATGATTAAAATATATTTTCTAAGTGGGACTTAAAATATATTTTTCGGAATTATAAAGCATACATGTATGAATACCCCATCCTTGGGAAGGAAAATACGAAGTTGAAATACTTAAGAAATATTAATATAGAGATATTGCACAAACAATTATTCCAAAACTAAATATAATTACTATAACTTGGAATAATGACAGAAACGTAACCCAAAGACGCAAATACTAAGACAAGGCACGACCCGTTCGTCTAATAAACGTTAGTGCACTGTAGGTAGTCGTGTTGGCTGAAGGGACTTGGGTTACACATACTGAAGACGCAATTCTGTGAGTTCATATCCCCCTTTTTCTCTTAACTTTTTTCAGTTTTATAACTTCGGGGGTGAAATACATGTTACAATTATTTTGGACATTTTTATACATGGTATGGTTAGCTTAAGGAGGGTTGGGACGTTCAGATCATGTGAGTGGGTAGGTAAAACTTAAGGCCATTAATCCTCGTTGTAGGACCGAGGGACATTAGTGATAGATCTATTTGGGTGTAGCGAGCCCCACTCCTGAGTCCGCCGAGTGGACCATGTGGTGACTAAGTGCCCGACGCACAAATCTGCTAGGTTTGAGTCTTCATGCATCACTTTACACATATCATTGGCCTTGCAACCCAATGGTGATTTCTTTTTCCTTAATTGCTACATACTAGGGACTTTTACATACAGACATACTTTAAAAAGGTTTATACATACTCACTTACACATGAACTCGCTCAACTTTTGTTGATTTTTCAACTTACATGTATTTGAGGAAAACTAAGGGATCTGTCAAGTGTCTGCATTTGTGTCAAGCTGCGTATTAAATGAAGACGTCATCCAGGGTAGTAGGTTCAGGAGGTGTAACCCTTACCTGGACGGGTTACATGTCCTTAAACCATGTTTCATTTTCAAGTCTTTATTGTGTCATATGAACACGTTTTAATTCATGTTATGGTCGTATCTTGTTTTAAGTGTCGACATTTTAAAAATGATGTTGTATTGTATTTCTAAACCTTATTAATGGATGAACATCTCTTGTTTTATCATATAGTATTGTTATGATTGATTGTTATGGTATTAAGAAGTCACACCAAATAAACCAACGCTTCCGCAAAAGCCAGGGTGTGACAGCTTGGTATCAGAGCTTCGATCGCAGCGAACTAGGATTCTCTCTTGAGTCTAAACTACGATCATTAGGGCTCTCACGAAAATATTTTCAAAACGTTTTTTACATTGCATACACTAAACGTCCAGATCCAGGGTACAAAACATTTTTACAAACAAAAGGCACGAATACACATTTCAAACTCATGTTTATAATTCAGTCTTAGTGACTGGGAGGTTGGTCATAGAGACCAGGGATTCAGTCTTAATGACTGGGAGGTTGGTCATAGAGACCAGGGATTCAGTCCAAGAGACTGGGAGGATGGTCATAGAGACCAGGGAATTAGTCTTAGAGACTGGAAGGCTTGGTCTTAGAGGCCAGGGAGTTAGTCTTAAGAGACTAGGGAGTTCAGTCTTAGAGACTAGGGAGGTTTAGTCTGAGAGACGAGATGTGTTAGTTTGAGAGACTGGGAGATTGTCTGAAAGACTAGGACGAATATGTGGATACATGATTACATTATGAATTGTCTTTGTTTGCAATATGCAAAGCGTTAAAAATTACTGTAAATATGCATGCTGTGACTATTATGTACCGGCATACACGTCACTTTCCTTAAGGAACGAGTAGTCAGATGATGATGACCCTACGGCCACCACCACAGATGAGGAGACTATACCTGCGCCGGAGAGAAACTACGACAGACACTGAGAGTGACCCTGACATGTTGACCAAGGACGAGGACAACTTCCTGTCACACCCTGGCTTTGCGGAAGCGTGGTTAATTTGGTGTGACTTCTTAATACCATAGTTTAACCATAACAAGCTATATGAAATAAAACCATGCAAGATCATCCATAGGATTAAGTTTTAAAATATAAGTAACATAACATTGTTTTACGACGTTGACTCATGCAACGGAAACTACAACCTGATAACATAAAAACATTGTTCAACAAACACAAACATCAACATGATATAAACGCAGTTTAAGAACTGTGACTCGTCCAGGAAAAAGTCACATCCCTTAAACTTGGATGACCTCGGACTCTTATGCAGCGGGAAAACATAACATACCGCGCCAGATCTTTAGTTCCTTGAAATACATGTAAGTTGAAAAAAAAAATCAACAATAATGTTGAGCGAGTTCATGTGTAAGTGAGTAATAAAACCTTTGTATGTATAAAATCCTGGTATGTAGCAAATAAGGAAAAAGAGATCACCAATGGTTTGCAAGGCCATTGATATGTGTGAAGTGCAAGTAGGAAGACTCAAACCTAGCGGATTTATGCGTTGGGCACAAAGTCACCCCGAGGTCCGTTATGCTGGGCCTAGGGCTGGGCTCGCTACACCCAGATAGATCTACCGCTCCTGTCCCTCGGTCCTACCCTGAGGATTAATGGCCTCAAGTTTCCGCCTACCCACTCACATGATCTAAGTAGTAACCCTCCTTACGCTAACCATACCATGTATAAAGTACTCATAAATATAGTAACATGTATTTCACCCCCGCAGTTTAGAAAACTGAAAACAGTTAAGAGAAAAGGGGGACATGAACTCACAGTGGTGCGTCTCTACTAAGTAAATCTCCTGATTAAACCGCTGTGCGACGACCTACACGTACTAACTTCTATTAGACGGACGGCCGTGCCTTAGCTTAAGGTTTTGGGAAATAGTTAGACAACTATTTCGTAATTACACTTTGTAATTACTTGGTAAATAGACTCCTTCCCAAGGATGGGGGATTTAATACATGTGCATTTGTAAAATTCGAAATATATTATTAAGTCTCACTTAAAATATATTTTATTTCTAACTCCGAAATATAAATATTTTTCCCAAAAAGATTATATTTTAATACATATGATTTTCCCAAAATAATACCTTGACAAAATACGCGTTCATAAATATTTTCTTAAAATGCGTAAGTTACGTTTTAAAGTTCGGGTGGCATTAATTATACCGGTGTAACTTATTATTCATTGTGAAGGCGTTCGTATTATTTTGGAGTCGTTAACATTTGGTAATATTATTTTTACCCTTAAAATAATATTTGTATAGTTCACAAAATAATCATAAACATTTATACAAGTGATGTTACGGAAAATATATATACTAAATATATATTTTAGCAAGTTTTATTTTGCGAAAATCCCACCTCCGACACTTAGTAATGTTGAAATTAAAATCGTGGCGAAATTTATATTTTTGAAAACAAGTTAGAAATATATTTATAACACTTGTGATGAAAATATTTCCAAGTGGTAAGTTTTTGGAAAAATTTCGCCAGAGTTTCCCCTGTAACTGGAGGTGGCCACGCTTTTAAGCGTATCATTTTCTTTTAAAATTCAAATCAACAATTTTCTCATTCAACAATAACAATATCCAAACCATCAAACTAGTCAAAATATATATAAATCACAAAAAACATGAACTTGTGGTTTGTCCAAAATATGTAGTAATCTTTCCATTATTTTAGTGGATCTGTGTATAAATCAATCCGGTTTCTCGAAAGTCTCATTTTTAAAGAAGTTACATCTTTTCAACTTCTTGTCGAATTTTACAAAAATAGTTCTTTGTCGAAACTTAGTGTTACATAAGTGTTTTCATACTTGTGGTGTTTAAAATCACACTTGTTACATAAGTGTTTTCACACTTGGTTCTTTGAAAATACCGTTTGTAGAACCGTAGATCTACTAGTTTAGAACACTATTTCATAAGTAAAATCGTTTTTTCACAAGTTCATGCTTCGTAAGTGGTAGTGTTCATCATTTAACCCCTTTTTACACTTAAACATACTCTATGTCATGATTCATGAACATGACTAATCCGGGTTAGATGATGATCCGAGCTACCACAACATAGATCGTCATTAAATAATTACGCAAAACAAGTCTTACAAGTTTTACACAAACCTTGTGCTTTTAACCAACGCATTCATCATTTTAGTAAACTTTTAACATGTCATCTTGTAAGTTCATGAATTTTAACCGACATAGTTCGTTTTAACCACTTTAGAATAGATCAAGAGTGTGTTTGAAGTCACTTACTACTAGCTCGAGGCTAGGGAAGAAACTAGTCGAAAAACGCGTGGATAAAAGCAATGGGGTGAGGTCCTTCAAGATCCGAATGCACCAAGCTTCTTTGTATGAGATCCTTAACCCTTGTATAAGCTTGGAATGGCTTGATCAAGATCGAAAGGTAGCGGTGGGGGTGCTTGTGTCTTCGGCCGAGAGTGAAAGAGAGGGAGAGAGAGAGTGATGTTGTGGTGAAGTGTTGAGTGGAAAGAATGAAGGTTATGTTGTGTAATGTAGGATACTTATAGACAATCTCAAGATCATTAACCAAAGGGTTTAGTGTCACCTTGATATGGGGCAAGAGTGATTAGTTTAATCAGAAATAGGACAAGGGTGTCCCTTGGGGACCGAATTCGGTTAGAGGGGGGGTCCTTAGTTAGATTCCAACTAATAGTTAGGTTATTTGGAGGTGTAACCATTTTCTAGTATGTTATGCATTATAGCGGGTGTTAGGGTATTCAGGGACCCTAACTGGTTCAGAAAAAGAAAAACAATGTAAATGGCAATATTTTTATGTTCCGGGTAAAGTCCGGTTGTTTGGTCGGATAGTGATCCGTTAAAGTGCTTAACAAGGCTTTAAAGTGTCGTTATTACTATTTTTAGTGACACAACTTATTCCCGACACTTTGGAAAGTGTCTAGTAATATTTTTCTCATGTTTTGGCACTTTATTAGTTAGCTAGATGCTGAATTTTTAATTAAAGTGCTGAATTTTGTACTTAGAGTACGTTTTAGGCACATCCGGTCACTGTAACTTATACTTAGTGACGCAGTACTACAACCCTCTTATCCCTACACTCTCTACTAGTGTAGTAAACTATCTCGGGCTCATACAGGCCTTAGAGGCAATGTCTGCCTGATGCTAGCTATGACAGCACGTTCAATAGGTTATCCGTTTATTGTGCTACTGTGCTTTTTGGTGCATCAAGATTGTCACTAGAGTTCAGTATGTAAATAATGGAGTGACAGCAAATAGAGTATGATGCAAGTATGTACATGTATCAGTATTTCAAGTAGCAGTTTATCCACAATTTCAAGTAAGCACAGTAATTAAGCAGTAATTAATTATTAATTAAGTCGTATGGATACCTGATTTAGTGAGGGTTGTCACATTCTCCCCCCGTTAGAAAAATTTCATCCCGAAATTTTAAGTTCTGCTTCTAGTTGCAGGGTTCTTCGGAAATAAGTGGGGGTATTTTTCTTTCATCCGGTCCTCACGCTCCCAGATGTATTCAGGACCATGTCTGGCATTCCAACGAACCTTGACGAGCTTGACACTGCTCCGGAGGGTTTTGTTCACTTTCCAATCCGTAACCTCAACAGGTTCTTCGACAAAATGGAGCGTGTCGTCAACATGAATCTCGTCGGTGGGAATGACAACGGTATCTTGCGTTGGACTCTTCTTCAAATTTGTTACATGAAATTTATCGTGAACACTATTCAGTTCAGCGGGTAGATCCAACTTGTACGCTACTAACCCCATTCTTTCCAAGATTCTGAACGGACCAATATACCGCGGATTCAACTTTCCACGCTTCCCGAAGCGTGCCACACCCTTCCAGGGTGATACTTTCAACAAAACCATATCACCTACCTCAAACTCTAGAGGTTTCCTTCTTCGGACCGCATAACATTTCTGACGATCACGAGCCGCCTTGATGCGATCTCGGATTTGTGCGATCTTGTCTGTGGTTTCCTGGACCATATCAGGACCAACCAATTGTCTATCACCTGCATCAAACCAACAAAGCGGTGATCTACACTTGCGGCCATATAGAGCCTCAAATGGCGCGGCACCAATACTGGTGTGATAGCTGTTGTTGTACGAAAATTCGACCAATGGCAAATGCTTATCCCAGCTACCTCCCAAATCCATAACACATGCTCTCAGCATATCTTCCAAAGTCTGTATAGTCCGTTCGCTTTGACCGTCGGTCTGTGGGTGAAATGCGGTGCTCATATTCAATTGTGAGCCAAAAGCTTCTTGGAAGGATTGCCAAATCCTTGATACGAACCTTCCGTCTCTATCAGAGATGATCGAGAGAGGTACTCCATGGCGCGTAACGATTTCTCTCATGTAAATTTCAGCCAACTTGCTCGTATTATCCTTCTCTCTGATAGGTAAGAAGTGCGCAGACTTCGTTAATCGGTCCACTATTACCCAAATAGTGTCATGACCTCTTGGCGTTCTTGGCAACTTTGTAATAAAATCCATGGAGATTTGTTCCCATTTCCACTTGGGAATCTCAGGTTGTTGCAGAAGTCCTGAAGGCTTCTGGTATTCAACCTTAACCTTAGCACACGTTAAACACTTGCTCACATAAACAGCAACATCGCCTTTCATCCTAGGCCACCAATAATAATCTTTAAGATCTTGGTACATCTTATCCGCTCCTGGGTGGATAGAGTACCGTGATTTGTGTGTCTCATCAAAAATAACTTTCCTCAAACCACCAAACAGAGGAACCCAAATCCTTTTCTCAAAACATAACGTTCCTTCCTTGTTTGGCACCAATTGCTTCTCCATCCCACGGAGATATTCTTCTTCAAGGTTTCTTTCCTTAAGAGCTTCTTTCTGCGCGGCACGAATGCGCAGAGAAAGGTCTGTCTGAATAATCATCTCCAAAGCCCTAACCCTTATGGGCTTGATCCTTTCTTTTCGACTTAGGGCGTCGGCGACCACATTCGCCTTCCCTGGATGATACTTTATCTCGCAGTCGTAATCATTCAACAACTCAACCCAACGTCTTTGTCTCATATTCAACTCCTTCTGATTGAATATGTGTTGTAGGCTCTTGTGATCTGTGAAGATCGTACATTTCGTACCATATAGGTAGTGTCTCCAGATCTTTAATGCAAATACCACTGCGCCAAGTTCCAAATCATGTGTGGTATAATTCTTTTCGTGCACTTTCATTTGGCGTAACGCGTAAGCAATAACCTTTTGGCGTTGCATCAACACGCAACCCAATCCTTGACGTGAGGCATCACAGTATACGACGAAATCGTCAGTACCTTCCGGTAGTGCTAAGATTGGCGCATTGCAGAGCTTATCTTTCAATATCTGGAACGCTTCTTCCTGTTTGATTCCCCAATCAAACTTCTTATCTTTCTGCGTGAGGAGCGTCAATGGTTGAGCGATCTTTGAAAAATCCTCAATGAACCTTCGATAGTAGCCCGCCAAACCCAAGAATTGTCGAATTTCGGTTGGCGTCTTTGGCGTTTCCCAATTCTTGATCGCTTCGATCTTGGTGGGATCCACATGAATTCCATCTCCATTTACCACATGTCCAAGAAACTGGACTTCACGTAGCCAAAACTCGCACTTCGAGAATTTGGCATACAGCTGCCCCTTTTTCAGCAACTCCAAAATAGCTCTTAGATGTTGTTCGTGCTCAGCCTTTGTCTTTGAATAAATCAAAATGTCGTTGATGAACACAATCACGAACTTATCCAAGTATGGCTTGCAAACTCTATTCATCAAATCCATAAAGACTGCAGGTGCGTTTGTCAACCCAAACGGCATAACTAGGAACTCGTAGTGTCCATAGTGCGTTCTGAAGGCTGTCTTCGGGATACTTTCCTCCTGTATCCTTAGCTGATGGTATCCAGATCGAAGATCGATCTTTGAATAAAAGCTTGAACCTTGCAGTTGGTCAAATAGATCATTGATTCTTGGCAGAGGGTATCCATTCTTGATCGTCAGCTTATTCAACTCCCGGTAGTCAATACACATACGGAAACTACCGTCCTTCTTCTTGACAAACAGGACCGGAGCTCCCCAAGGCGAGAAGCTTGGTCGGATAAATCCTTTGTCTAACAACTCTTGAAGTTGTGTCGACAGTTCCTGCATCTCAGACGGGGCAAGTCTATAGGGTGCCTTAGCCACAGGTGCGGCGCCTGGGGCTAAATTGATGTGAAACTCCACTTGCCTCTGAGGTGGCAATCCAGGCAAGTCCTCTGGGAAGACTTCTGGATATTCCCTCACGACAGGGATGTCTTCGATCTTTGGTTCTGCAGCTTTCTTATCCACAATGTGTGCCAGGAAGGCAGCACATCCCTTCTGTAAACACTTTCGCGCTTTCAAGCAGCCGATAATTCTTAACGGCGTATCACGCTTCTCTCCATGAACCACAATTGTTTCACCATCTTCGGTTGGGATACGAACGACCTTTTCGTGATAAACTATCTCAGCCTTGTTGCTTGATAACCAATCCATTCCTACCACCACGTCGAAGCTTCCCAGTTGGACTGGTAGTAGATCCAAAGCAAACTCACGCTCTCCCAATTCGATTACACAACCTCTGACAACTTCATTGGCTTCTACTAACTTTCCGTTCGCCAATTCGATTGAGTACGGAATATCTAATTTACTAGCGGCTAACCCAAGCATATTCTGAAACTCTAACGATACGAAGCTATAATCGGCACCAGTATCAAATAAAACGGATGCATAGCGTTGGTTTACAGGGAACGTACCAGTAACCACATTGGGATCCTGGCGCGCTTCCCTCGCTTCGATATTGAAAACTCTTCAACGGGCTTGGTTCAATTCTGGGCAGTTTCTCTTATAGTGCCCAATATCACCACAGTTAAAGCACCCAGGTCTTTACCCGTTTCCACCTCCATTGCCAGCTTGATTATTCCTTTGGTTACGATTCACAGCGCCCGCTTGATTCACATTGTTGCCTCGATTCCCATTACCTCCATTGTTTCCTTGTGGGCGATTTCTATTTCCACCCTGGTTATTGTTTCTGTTTCCAAATCCTCCTTGGCCTCCCTGGCCAACAGTGGTCCAACAAGAATCCTTCGAGTGGCCAGGATCCCACACGCTTCACATACTTTCAAGCCACACCGGCCAGAATGGTGACGCTGGCAGGTGTTGCACTTGGGCTGGGTGCCCATATATCCCTTTCCTTCCTTTCCACTACCAGCTGTAACCTGAGCTGGCGCGCTTGGCTCTCCTTTCTTAACAACCCCACTAGTGCCTTGTTTGAAGTTCGAGATCTTCCGTTTGTTACCTCCGGATGACTCGACGTGAGTCTCCTTCTTCTTTGGCTCAGTGTCAGAAAACTTGTCTAGGCGGATAGCCTCCTCAGTGAGAGCCACGCTCAGATCAATTTCCTCAGTAATTGTTGCAGGCTTGGATGAGGTCACCATGCTTATGATTTGAGGAGCTAATCCCCAAATGAAACGCTCAATCCGCTTGAATTCTGGAGTGACCATATAAGGTACCACATGCGACAAGTCGTGAAACCTCTGAAAGTACTCTGCGATCTTCGGACCTTCCATCTTCAAATGCCAGAATTCAGTTTCCAACCTTTGGATTTCAGCGCGAGAGCAATACTTTTTACGCATAAGCTCTTTCAGTTCGGTCCATGTCATTTCGTAGGCTGCGGCTTCTCTAAGAGTCTGCACTTGTAAATTCCACCAGGACAGGGCTCCATCCAAGAATAGCCCAGAAATGTAGGTGACTTGCTGGTCTGGTGCACACTTGCTCATGCGGAGAACATATTCCGTCTTCTCGGCCCAACGAACAAAAGCGACAGCACCTCCAGTGCCATCAAAGTTGACAGGCTTGCAGTCTAGAAACTGCTTGTAGGTGCACCCTGCACATACGTTACAACATGGATGGCATTAGCATCTTTGCTAGAGATATCCAATTAGATCATGGTATGTCTTAATGACTTAGTATTACCATGAGGTGGATTGTTTTTGCCAGTATTGCCATAATTACTTCCACTAGTCCCTCCTAGAGAGGCGGCGTACTGTGCGATGGCAGCAACGATGACTTGCTGAAGCTCTGCCTCATTGGTAGGCATCGGCGTTTGACGTCTCTGCGGCATCTTCTAAAAGATGACTTCACGTGGGTCAGGCCATAGTAAAGTGTACGTATATAATGATAGTAATAGTACATAACATCTCATGTTATAAACACACCAATCACATAACATCCCATGTTACAATCATATCAATCACACAACATCCCATGTCGTAAAACATAAATAATCAATCAAAACAATCTCATATGATGAGAATACTGCGATTGCATTGCTATAAATCGAGGCCACATGGTAAAGTGTACAAGTACATAATAGTGTCATACATCATCATCGACTAAGGGCTACATCACCCCAGTCCAAAAGAATATCAAATCAGTGTCAATACATCCCATATACATGATCAACAAAAGTCCGAATCAGAATGCAGTCTCCAAAAGTAGCTGTGTAGTCAGAGTAATCGCCGTCTTCTCACCAATGTCCACCCATGCTGTACTAAAGATGCCCTATACTGATGGCGGTGGAGGAGGGGGAAAATGGGAATAAAACAAACGTCGCAAATGGAGCCAGTCCTCCTCCATGGCTCTCTGGGAATGCAACCAGGATGCCATCTGCTGCGCCAGTGCCAAAAGGCGTGCAACAGAGTCCTGTGGTAATGGTCGAGAGGGCTGCGAAGAAGCAGGGTGGGTCTGACCCTGACACTGGCACGGCGGTGGCTGAGCTCTCTCGAGCTCCTGAATGCGCCGTGTGAGTGCCTCCTGCTGGACAACAAACGACATCAGAACGTCCTCAATAGAATACCCCATATGGAAAGGATGGTAGGGGTCGGATGGCGGCATGACAGGCGGTGACGTCCAGAGAAATGGCTCACTGGCTGGATCGAAGGGTGGCACAGAGAATGGCGGAACAGGGGGAATAGCAGTAGAAAACTGTGGTACCACTGGGATAGATGCCGGCACATGTCCAAAGGGATGAGCCGAGGAACCCTCTCCAGGTCGAGCTGGAGGTGTGAACTGAGGGAACGAAAAAGAGAAATCAATGTGACGTGCATTGGTGGTATGTGGGGGAATAGGTGGGAGCTCATCATCAGCTTCAATCCACCCATTCTGGGTGTGCGCATACCGGGGATCAATATGGGTCGCGAATAGTGCATGATCGGGCTCCAGGGGAACAGGATCAGGTAGGGGAGCAACAACAGGGTCAACGGGTACATCAGCGATGAGAGGGGCATCAGCCTGATCAGCAGCAACAACATGATCGCCCTCCAGAAGTGGAGCATCGCCAGGGTGATCATCAATGGGTAGATCAGCAATCACAGGGTCAACAACGGGTATACCAGCATGAATAGGGTCATGCTCAAACACAGGGTCAAGAGCGGCTACCGGCTCGGGGGCCATGGTACGCTTGGGGTCATCAAACGCCATCTCAAAATCTGCGTGGTCAGCAAACGCAGGGTCAGCAAGGTCAACTGGGTCAACCGGGTCCTCCATAGGCTGATCCAGGGGTATAAACTCTATGTCCTGATCTGGGTCGAACCCAGGGGGAAAGACAGGATCGGAATCCTCCTTAACATCGTGATCGAAAGCAAAGCTCGGGGCAGGGGCAACAGAGGATGCCCTATCAGGATCTGAACCGTGAGAAAAGTGTTGCGCACTCTGAGTGTGTGATGGTGCGGAGGCCATAGACTCGAAAGAGTCTGGGACGGGTGAGTGAGCAGGTGACTCCTCAGCTGGAGCATCTGCGAGCAACAAAAGACCATCGTCAGCTAGAAGGGCCTCGCCCTCAACATCATCCTCCAGGGGCTCGTCATCAAATAAATCGACGTCGTCATCAACATCGGCGTCAAGAAGCATATCGAGAACAGGATAAGCGGCCAAAGGTATGGGGGCAGGGATCTCTACGAGCGGTAGGTCCCCAGCAAAAGGGCCATCAGCGGGCTCGTCGACAGCATCGGGTAACGCAAAGGGCTGGAAGTCATCCTCATCTGTGCTGGTAACATCTGATGTGTGGACCTCATGCTCTGAAGACTCTAGGTCGTCTGATATAATGGGCCTAGGGCCCGTGGTGTCCGAATCACATACGCATGTCGTATGGCACTGGTGAGTCATGATGTCTGTAACATAAACACAAATATGCATAAATAATCAATCATATAGTCAGATAAGCACATTAGTCACCAATTAAGCAATCAAATAGTTCTCCTAGTCCCACTAGCCTCCCAGTCTCCCAGAGTGATCTTCCTAGTCCCACTAGCCTCCCAGACTCCCAGACCGATCATCCTAGTCCCACTAGCCAATTCTCCCAGCCTCTCAGACTGCTCTTCCTAGTCCCACTAGCCAATTCTCCCAGCCTCTCAGACTGACTCCCTAGTCCTACTAGACAACTACCTCGGTCTCCCAGACCGAGCCTCGGCCTCCCAGACCGAGCCTCGGCCTCCCAGACCGAGCCTCGGCCTCCCAGACCGAGCCTCAGCCTCCCAGACTGAGCCTATAAATAATAAATAAAATATGCTCAACATTTGTTTATAAAAACGTTTTGGATCTGGACTTAAGTGGTATGCAGTGTAAAAATGTTTTCGTGAGAGCCCTAGTGATCATAGTCTAGACTCGAGAAGGAATCCTAGTTCGCTATGATCAGAGCTCTGATACCAAGCTGTCACACCCTGGCTTTGCGGAAGCATGGTTAATTTGGTGTGACTTCTTAATACCATAGCTTAACCATAACAAGCTATATGAAATAAAACCATGCAAGATCATCCATAGGATTAAGTTTTAAAACATAAGTAACATAACATTGTTTTACGACGTTGACTCATGCAACGGAAACTACAACCTGATAATACAAAACATTGTTCAACAAACACAAACATCAACATGATATAAACGCAGTTTAAGAACTGTGACTCGTCCAGGAAAAAGTCACATCCCTTAAACTTGGATGACCTCGGACTCTTATGCAGCGGGAAAACATAACATACCACGCCAGATCTTTAGTTCCCTGAAATACATGTAAGTTGAAAAAAAAATCAACAATAATGTTGAGCGAGTTCATGTGTAAGTGAGTAATAAAACCTTTGTATGTATAAAGTCCTGGTATGTAGCAAATAAGGAAAAGAGATCACCAATGGTTTGCAAGGCCATTGATATGTGTGAAGTGCAACTAGGAAGACTCAAACCTAGCGGATTTATGTGTTGGGCACAAAGTCACCCCCGAGGTCCATTATGTTGGGCCTGGGGCTGGGCTCGCTACACCCAGATAGATCTACCGCTCCTGTCCCTCGGTCCTACCCTGAGGATTAATGGCCTCAAGTTTCCGCCTACCCACTCACATGATCTAAGTAGTAACCCTCTTTAGGCTAACCATACCATGTATAAAGTACTCATAAATATAGTAACATGTATTTCACCCCCGCAGTTTAGAAAACTGAAAACAGTTAAGAGAAAAAGGGGGACATGAACTCACAGTGGTGCGTCTCTACCAAGTAAATCTCCTGATCAAACCGCTGTGCGACGACCTACACGTACTAACTTCTATTAGACGGACGGCCGTGCCTTAGCTTAAGGTTTTGGGAAATAGTTAGACAACTATTTCGTAATTACACTTTGTAATTATTTGGTAAATAGACTCCTTCCCAAGGATGGGGGATTTAATACATGTGCGTTCGTAAAATTCGAAATATATTATTAAGTCTCACTTAAAATATATTTTATTTCTAACTCCGAAATATAAATATTTTTCCCAAAAATATTATATTTTAATACATATGATTTTCCCAAAATAATACCTTGACAAAATACGCGTTCATAAATATTTTCTTAAAATGCGTAAGTTACGTTTTAAAGGTCGGGTGGTATTAATTATACCGGTGTAACTTATTATTCATTGTGAAGGCGTTCATATTATTTTGGAGTCGTTAACATTTGGTAATATTATTTTTACCCTAAAAATAATATTTGTATAGTTCACAAAATAATCATAAACATTTATCCAAGTGATGTTAGGGAAAATATATATATACTAAATATATATTTTAGCAAGTTTTATTTTGCGAAAATCCCACCTCCGACACTTAGTAATGTTGAAATTAAAATCGTGGTGAAATTTATATTTTTGAAAACAAGTTAGAAATATATTTATAACACTTGTGATGAAAATATTTCCAAGTGTTAGGTTTTTGGAAAAATTTCGCCAGAGTTTCCCCTGTAACTGGTGGTGGCCACGCTTTTAAGCGTATCATTTTCTTTTAAAAATTCAAATCAACAATTTTCTCATTCAACAATAACAATATCCAAACCATCAAACTAGTCAAATTATATATAAATCGCAAAATACATGAACTTGTGGTTTGTCCAAAATATGTAGTAATCTTTCCACTATTTTAGTGGATCTGTGTATAAATCAATCCGGTTTCTCGAAAGTCTCGTTTTTAAAGAAGTTACATCTTTACAACTTCTTGTCGAATTTTACAAAAATAGTTCTTTGTCGAAACTTAGTGTTACATAAGTGTTTTCATACTTGTGTGTTTAAAATCACACTTGTTCATGAAAGATCCGGTTTTTAAAATATGTTTTCTTTTGACACTTGGTTTATTGAAAATACCGTTTGTAGATCCGTAGATCTACTAGTTTAGAACACTATTTCATAAGTAAAATCGTTTTTTCACAAGTTCATGCTTCGTAAGTGGTAGTGTTCATCATTTAACCCCTTTTTACACTTAAACATACTCTATGTCATGATTCATGAACGTGACTAATCCGGGTTAGATGATGATCCGAGCTACCACAACATAGATCGGCACTAAATAATTACACAAAACAAGTCTTACAAGATTTACACAACCCTTGTGCTTTTAACCAACACATTCATCATTTTAGTAAACTTTTAACATGTCATCTTGTAAGTTCATGAATTGTAACCGACATAGTTCGTTTTAACCACTTTAGAATAGATCAAGAGTGTGTTTGAAGTCACTTACTACTAACTCGAGGCTATGGAAGAAACTAGTCGAAAAACGCGTGGATAAAAGCAATGGGGTGAGGTCCTTCAAGATCCGAATGCACCAAGCTTCTTTGTATGAGATCCTTAACCCTTGTATAAGCTTGGAATGGCTTGATCAAGATCGAAAGGTGGCAGTGGGGGTGCTTGTGTCTTCGGCCGAGAGTGAAAGAGAGGGAGAGAGAGTGATGTTGTGGTGAAGTGTTGAGTGGAAAGAATGAAGGTTATGTTGTGTAATGTAGGATACTTATAGACAATCTCAAGATCATTAACCAAAGGGTTTAGTGTCACCTTGATATGGGGCAAGAGTGATTAGTTTAATCAAAAATAGGACAAGGGTGTCCCTTGGGGACCGAATTCGGTTAGAGGGGGGGGGTCCTTAGTTAGATTCCAACTAATAGTTAGGTTATTTGGAGGTGTAACCATTTTCTAGTATGTTATGCATTATAGCGGGTTTTAGGGTATTCGGGGACCCTAACTGGTTCAGAAAAAGAAAAACAATGTAAATGGCAATATTTTTATGTTCCGGGTAAAGTCCGGTTGTTTGGTCGGATAGTGATCCGTTAAAGTGCTTAACAAGGCTTTAAAGTGTCGTTATTACTATTTTTAGTGACACAACTTATTCCCGACACTTTGGAAAGTGTCTAGTAATATTTTTCTCATGTTTTGGCACTTTATTAGTTAGCTAGATGCTGAATTTTTAATTAAAGTGCTGAATTTTGTACTTAGAGTACGTTTTAGGCACATCCGGTCACTGTAACTTATACCTAGTGACGCAGTTCTACAACCCTCTTATCCCTACACTCTCTACTAGTGTAGTAAACTATCTCGGGCTCATACAGGCCTTAGAGACAGTGTCTGCCTGATGCTGGCTATGACAGCACGTTCAATAGGTTATCCGTTTATTGTGCTACTGTGCTTTTGGTGCATCAATATTGTCACTAGAGTTCAGTATGTAAATAATGGAGTGACAGCAAATAGAGTATGATGCAAGTATGTACATGTATCAGTATTTCAAGTAGCAGTTTATCCACAATTTCAAGTAAGCACAGTAATTAAGCAGTAATTAATTATTAATTAAGTCATACGGATACCTGATTTAGTGAGGGTTGTCACACTTCCAACCGTCCGCGCTGCCAGACTTTAGTGATAAATTACCCTTCTTGATGGTTTCCTTGACAAAAGTCTTCCTATGGACATTCCTTCCGAAGGTATCCTCGACAATGCGCCTCATGTGGACATTCCTTCCGAAGGTTGGCTACTCAACGAATAATTGATGATGACGTTGACTTGTTATTGATGGCCCTTCTGATAACACCTATGATGATGGAAGAATAGACGAGAACATTGCTACTAATTTCACTTTTGAAGACCCCTGTTAACGAGCTATCCTCTGATTCTAGGATACATTCGATTTCAGACTCCTTTGAGTCTGTGACATCTGCAGCCTTACAGACAGCCAGATTACAGCTTTCGACTACTGACGCAGACGACGACACTGTTATAACCACTACAACTATCACTTGCTCGAGACGCCACACCTTTACACAACCCAGAGCCTGCTCCTGAGCCAGCTCCTGTTCCTTTTGGGATCGGCCTGATGTTGTACCTGCTGATCCTGCACCCTTACTTGCTCATGACCTTGTTTCATTTTCGCTTACCAGACATTGCACCCCTTATACCTGACACAGTACCTGCACCTAGTGATTCTCCTTCGTTGAGACATTTACTGCTGCACTTTCAATCGCTGATGTTGCTCTTGTGAAGACTGACGCCCATTGCGCCAACGTGCCTATCACTATCTTTCAAGACATACCCGCACCCCATGAGGGTACTCCAGGTCAGCACTCGCGTAACAATCCCTTTTTGCTACAGTAGCATTTTCTACGACCTCGCAGGCCGCACCGTTTACTACATTCACCTCTACGTCGTTGGACGAGCCATTTCGATGATTCCTATAATACACTATGTTGATTTTAGACCCTTACCATCCCTCACTTTGTGGATACTACATACAGGACAAGTACACCTGTAACGTTAGCTACAGTTTGAGGATATAGTTCGCAGAGTTTTGGAGCTTGTGCTACACCACGTCCTCCACCCTGTCTATTGCTAGTATACTTTCATCAAGATTCCTTTGCGCTCTCACCTGCTGCTATTACACCTTTCCTAGGTTTTGATGCTCATTTCTCTACGGCCAAGCAGCAGAGCAGACTACCACTTCGACGTATATACAAGCTCGAGAAGTAATTCACGCATGTCGACAGTTTACTTTTCTTTCTTTCTCCACCTCAGTCACCAGTATAGTTGGCTTCGGGATTATGCGGATTGCATTACATCTGGGTAGGACATTAATGATAAGCCGAGATTGTGGAGACTTTTGAAGACTACATCTGACTACGTAATTATGGTACACTAACATATTTAAGGGACAAGGGTAGGGTGACCCTGTGTCCCTGTTGATGTGATACATTTCGGAAGACAACACAATTGTGGCCGGGGAACAATGAGAAGTCAGTCATCATTAGGCATGCGACAATACTTTGTGACCAATGACCAACGAAAGCTCAGTCGCTATGTCTTCATTAAGCGCGTTATCAACCTATATGTGTGTGCTATAATTATAATACTACGTGCTTACTTGCTATGCTCTCATTAAACATATATGCACTCCCTAAGCGAATAAGACCTGACCTAACCAATCTTCTTCTCAGAAGATGTCGATACAAGGGAACGTCGATACCAACAACCCTCTGCCAACAACAGCAAAGTCGGGACTGCAAGGACGCATCTCGCAAGCCATCGCACAACTCGAGGCCCTTCGCTCTGAGCACGGTGGAGATACCTCAGGAAATAACCCACCCAGCGGCTGCACTCACGAGCAGTTCTTGAACCACAAACCTCGAGAATTCGACGGCACTGGGGGTGACTTAGCTTTTGTGCGTTGGGTGGAGAAGACGAATTCT
Source organism: Helianthus annuus (assembly GCF_002127325.2). Classification (NCBI taxonomy): domain Eukaryota; kingdom Viridiplantae; phylum Streptophyta; class Magnoliopsida; order Asterales; family Asteraceae; genus Helianthus; species Helianthus annuus. The sequence continues at coordinate 109,555,131 of NC_035445.2, read as the reverse complement.
GTCTTACGGTTGAGCAAATGTGCCCCAGAACACCAGGTCACGTACGTAGTTGGACTATTTGTAGATGGGACTCTGTCTTGGTGGAACCTTCAGGTTCAAACAATGGGCGAAACTACTGCATATGCTTTGTCGTGGGACGAACTGAAGGAACTAATGCGCAAGAGATATTGCTCTAAGGAGGAAGTCGAGAAGTTGGAAACTGAATTGTGCAAGCTAAAAATGGAAGGTCCAACGATAGCCGAATATGTGCAGAGATTTGGCGAATTATCACAAGTTGCATCGCGTTTGGTGGAACCAGAATCTAGGAAGATCGAACGTTTCATCGGGGGATTGCCACCTCAGATTCTAAGCCTGGTAACAACATCTAAACCTTCAACGATCACCGAGGCTATCAGCCTAAGTGTGGCACTCACTGAAGAAGCAATTAGACAAGGAAAATTCTCTGGTATGGAAGAGAAAGAGGAGACTCATGAAGAGTCATCTGGAGATAACAAGAGAAAGCTCACAAATTTCAAAATGATCACTCGGGCGAGTAACAAAAAAAAGGCCAAAAATGGAAAAGACTACATGGGTATCCTACCTAAGTGCGACAATTGTCTACGTTATCATGTCGGGCGATGTAAGTATGGAAAATGTGATAACTGTGGTAAGAGGGGGCATCCCAAGGAAACTTGTAGACAAGGTATTGAAAGTGGAAATAAAGACCAAGATGATAGCGAGAATTACGGAGGAAACAACGACAATGACAATTACCAGAGCAGAGCGAGTAACAAGCAGAAACGTTCTCAAGGTTGTCTCAACTGTGGGAGCAAGAAGCATTTCAAAAAATACTGCCCTAAGAAGAGCCAGGCACAAGGATAAAAGCTCAGTAGCAGAGCTAGGGGAGCACGCCAGGAATTCAAGCATGGATATCGGTACGTCCCATATTACTCAACGCTATGCATTTGCGCTGCTAGATACTGTTGCAAATTTTAGCTTCGCATCTCTAGGGTTTGAGAAAATACTTGGTTTAGTAGTAAGTAAGTTAGATAACCCGCACTTGATAGAACTAGCTAACGGGAAGCTAGTAGAAGCCCACGAAGTAAATGGCACATGGCAAGATAGGACCCGGAGAGTGTGAGTTCATACTTGATTTACTGCCATTGAATTGGGAGACTTCAACAAGATAGTTGGATGGATTGGTAGACAAATGATCAATAGGAAATTGATATCCGCACCGCGATGGCGAACGAAGAAACAATCTCGACTCGTGAAGCAGAGTACGCCTTTACGAATTACTAGTTGCTTGAAGGCACGAAGAATGTTGCGTAAAGAATGTGTTGTCTTCTCGACTCATGTCGTGGACGAGGGAGTCGAAGAACCAAAACACAAAGATATTCCTGTGATAAGGAAGCATCCTAAAGTCTTCCTCGAAGATTCGCCAGAAATACCTCCTCATCGACAAGTCGAATTTCGCGTCGATTTGATTTCAGGCACCGCGTCTGTGGTAAATGCACTCTAGAGACTTGCACCTTCGGAAATGCAAGGATTGACAGTGTAGTTTCAGTAGTGGATAGAGAAGGAAGATAACAGACCAAAATTTCCGTTCTGGGTAACCCCAGTTCTGCTCGTCAAAAGAAAGGATGATGAATTTCAAATGAACATCAAACTACCAGGAGACGGACGAGCTAGCCAACAAGAGTCAGCGACTCTTGCTAAGGATTGACGAACTACTTATTGGACTAACTGCAAGGATCCAACCCGTATGTCCCGACCGATCGATGATCGAGTAGCAGTAACTTCAGGAAGAAAGTATACCGGGGGAAAATTGTGGGACAATGACTTGTTTTAGACGTGCACAAAAATGGTGTTTCCCACTCGATGCACAGGACAACCTTACACAGAATGTGAAACTTTGAGAATCTAGGAAACATGTACTAGGACCCTTGGAAACCTTGGCCCAAACTCGTAAAGGTTGTTACTTAGGAACCACATCTGTTAACCCAAGCAGACACCATTAACCTGACATATATGCCAGTTCCGTTGACCAAACCGGGAGTACTTGAATTTCTTTTACTTCTAGCGAGTAGACGTTTGCATCTCTACTCCCCTTAATGGAAGTTGCATCACGTTAATTTTCTTCGCTGAGAGCGAACACCTATTTGTTTCGAATACTTGGTCATTTCTTCATTTTAGTAGATACACATTGCTTCATTTTCTTGGAAACTTATTTGTCACACATGCACCATTTGCTACGCATGCGACTTCACTTTGTTTCAAACACTTCATTTAAGTTCAAATGTTACGACGCTAAATCTAATTACCGAATTGTGAATTCGAATGACCTACGTTATTGTGATTGTTGACTCTTTTGCTATCAAGTCAACACACCCTCTTGAAACTTCAATTATTTTAAGTTACATTCATGGTTTATCTGTGCGACCATGCCGAGATTTCCTTTGTTGATACATACGTTTATTGCCAAGTTACGCTAAAACCAAGTTCAATTGCTTGAACTTATCCATTTCGCATATTCTGTTTAAGGTACCATATGGTGTATTGAGAGCGTCATATTCAAATATCTCGCAAAGATTATTTCGTTTCAAGTCGTGGTAAGCTTGGTTGGTCTACGACTCCACTAAATCGTTGTTGGTTTCGATACCCCACGGTGATACCTTCACAAAATTGAAGCTTGCGCTAAATTGGTTACGCACCTCATACATGGATTTAATTGTTTATTTATTGACTTACTCTAAATCCGTTTTGTTTATCACAATCAAAACAGTCTCAACACAGTTATGTGTTAAGACAAGGGTACATAGATTCATTTCATACCACGGTGTACCTCCTAACGATTCCTTTGTTATAAATTGAATACTTTGCAGTACTTATTGCCTTCTCACCTTCGACCAACAACAGTGACTCTTTGATGTTCCATATTCGACTGAAAACTCCATGACATTGTGTAAATCAAATCTTCTAGCCTGTTTTAGTGCACTTTCATTTGATTTCCAAAACGGTGAACTTGTTCGGTCACCACTATACTTGAATTATGTCATTACGACACCTCATGGTGTCATTACAAACTTGTAGCTTGTGCTAATCATGGTCAACCGTTTCACACAGAACTCCATATGCTTTCGTTTGGCTCGTCATTTAAAAATTTCCGATGCAACTACAATGAGACACCACATTCACTTGAATTTCATTTGGCATACTTTCGCAATTCAAGAATGTCAACTCACTAAACCTTACCATTCATTTATTCGGAAGTTGACAGATCATTTTACTATTACTTTTGAATTGTTGATTTTAAATCTATATAGCGGATGCTATGGTTTGTGAAAACTCGTTTACACATCGCAATCGATCGTTTGAAAATCATATTGTAGGATCGTGTGACGACCTGATGAGTCGATCAGAAGAGCGCTCAGACCAAATCAGAGGCGGAATTCATTGATTTGGTCTTCGTTTAGCTTGGATTCACTATTAATTGTCTCTTGTATTGATTATAAAGCAAATATAGTCATGGAGACACTTCGACGGAGCTTCGCCGTCGGAAAAACAGAAAGTTACAACTGAAACCGTTTGAAGGCTATATATAGAGTTCTCTGACCGTTTGAAACATGCTTCAAACGGCCTCCCTTCAAACGGAAGGGTTTCAAACGGATGATACATTCAAACAACCACTTGTTCAAACGGTCAGCATCATTTCAAACGGACAGACTTCAAATCTCTTGATTTCTTGCTCAATTTGACCTGCAACGAACCCGAGACTCGACATAAGACGAAGACGACACGTGACTGCACCAACAGACTCCCCCTCAGATGTTAACGAGTCTTAAGTGTCGAGTCTTCATAAACTTCAGTCTTGATCTGTCTCTAGGCTTCACTATCCGTCTTTTCTTTCAAAACTTCAGACTCCCGCTTGCGATATGCTGGTATTTCTTCAGATCATCATCATCATCAGCTTTAGGATCGTTGTCTGTCTTTTCATTTTATCCAGGATCTTCTTCTCTTTGGCTCTAGCTTCGTCAGACTCCCCCTTTCATCATGATGGGATCGCTATCTGGAATTTGCTATTACCCGGAGATCAAACCTAGCTTTATCTCTGTTAAGCTCATTTCCTGCACACTTCTCATCGAAACATAAGTTTTTACTTAAATCAATAAGTAAAACTTACTAGAAATAGTTACACCAAGTTCAAATTAATGACCCTGATTAACTAATCAAACTTTTCATTCTCAAAACAAATTTCTTCTGTTAATCTCACACTCCCAAACCTGTTCATCATGTTCAGCACTTGAAATTTTGAATATCAGCTCTTCATCACCAGTTGTCAAAAAACTTTTTGGATTTTCAAAATTATGAAACATAAATGCAAAAATTAAATGCCGAAATGAAATATGTACAAACATATTTTTGTGAGTTTGCGAAAGAGGATCATATCAGTTTTTAGACACATAACATGCACCGTTAAGCTTTTAATCGTTTTAAGCTCTAAACGATTCATGTAGATTGACGATATTGTTGTCCACTTAAACTCAATCTAAAAACTTTCGAAATGCTTACCGATATGTTAAGGTATATTAATTTTGCACTAAATTCTTATGGACCCCACGATCTCAGCATATCCCCTCATCATGTAATACACTGACTCAAGTAATGCCTTTAAACTTTCATCAACTGTGAATTGTGCGAAAACAAAGCAGAATGTTTGAACATTAACAATCAGGTCGATACTTTCGTATACGCAGAGAAAGTCCAATGTTTAAACAAAATAAGAAAATAAAAACAAGTTGAAGTTGTTTAGGCTTCAACCACCAGGTCGATACTCCCGTATACGCAGAGGTGATCCAAAGCTTAAACGAAACACCAAAGAAAATAAAGCAGAACGTTTAGGCAACAACATCCAGGTCGATACTCACGTATACGCAGAGGATGTCCGATGCTTAAACAAAATAAAGAAATTAGACAAGTTTAAATCTTTGCAAAATGAAATGCACAATCACAGTGACTTTTTAGCAAAGTTGTGAAAGTTCACAAACTTAACCAGTTTTATGTCTTTTGACAAACAGCGATTACTGAGTAGGCACACAATCAAGAAGGACAAAACTAAGTACTATGCTTTCAATCATGTTTCCCACTAGAACTAGGCTTTTTCATTTAGGTTTGTATCGTTATCGCAAATCTACTAGTCTAGCTGAGCCTATCATCACATCTTTAGTGAGATCGCTTATCACATTTTATCTCTCCAATTCTTTAGCATACTGTGACAGTCCAACTGATCTACTATCATTTCCTCTTGTTTCAGCAAAACTCATTTTGAAATTTTTCAATGTTTTTGATATTTTCAAATTTTCTAATTTTTTTAAAATTTTACTCCCCCTAAAATCAAAATATGTTTCAATTTTGATTTTCTGGGAAAAATTTGAAACAAACTGTACAAACTTGACAACTTGATGAAAATCGCATCAATTCTCCATCCACCTGGCATAAACAATCAGAACTTCCCCTCACAACAAACTATTTTCCCATTATGATTTCAAAACACTTAAGTTTGTTTTAATCAAAATGGTTTTTCCGGAAAAATAAGTTTACTTGTTTTTACGTTTTGTAAAAATTGGGGTAAAATCATCATATTGTTTCACCAAATTTATGAATAATAGTTAACTCAAGTTCAATTTAATGACCTTGATTTAACCACTTGTAAGATCAACTAGTTCTCATTCTGAACCATTTACAATAATCACAACCATACAACTCAAACCTGTTTTTCAACCAATTACCATTTGTTGGTTGAATTCTCAAGGTGCCGATTCATACTCCACGCTTACAAACCTGGGAGTTCCGGCAAGTCCTGCAATATCTTAAACACAGATTACGAAAGATGCCGATTCATGATCCACGATTATCAACTTGGGATCTCCGGCAAGTCAGGTTTTTCACTTAAACAAATTCACCCAAGCCTGACGGTCCTTGGGTGATTTCGAATTCTTATTCAACAATGGTGGAAAATTTGCTTCATCCATTGTTAAATCTGAATTCTCCTTTTTTACCTCAACCAATGGCTCCTCTGGTTTTGACGAACCAGAATCATTGCCTGCAGGTGGCTTGTCTGACTTTGATCTGTCAGATTCATCGCCGACCATTTTCTTCTTCTTCTTTCTCTCTTCTGTCTTCAGATTTGTATCTGATGAATTCATCTTGCTTGACTTAGCAGCCGAGGGAGTTGATTCATCAGAACTCTTATTCTTTTCAACGGATGAACCTGAGGACAATATCTTTTCGAGATATTCTCTTGCCTTCTTCCTCTTTTTCCTCAGTCTGTCTTTCTGCCCTTGTGAAAGTTTAACTTTCTTTTCCTGAATTTACTGTTCTTGAACTTTAGGTTTCAGAACCTTCTGTTCCTGGGGCTTGACTTTGACTGGAATCTTTGCCACCTTCTGAGAATTAACCCTCAATCTTTCACCTGATTTCCTTGGGCAATCTCTGGCAATGTGACCTTTGATGTTGCAGTTAAAGCACCTCCTGGTCTCATAACTCCAATACTGGAAGTTAACAGCAATGTGTCCGTGATATCCGCAGCTGTAACACACTCTGTTATCGTACCAATCACCATTTTGAGTCCAAACACTCAGATCAAAGCATTGTTTGGCTTGGTGATATTCCTTTCTAAAATTTGCTGAATTTGGCTTTGAAGCACTGTGGTCCGACCTGCACCACTTATTGCCAACAATTTTTGAATTTTCATTTTTTACTTTTTGTAATTTTTTCTTTTGATTGGATGATCGATCTGATGAACTTTTATTATCTTTTTGTTTCTGTTCCACTTTCTTCTTCAAAGGTTTCTTTTAGAACATTCACCTTTTTCAGTCGATTGTAGAACAGTTTTCTGAAATTTTTCTTTTAAATTTAAAAACAATTTTTGTTTTTCAATTTTTTCATTTACATCATCAGATTTCACATCGCAATCTTCAACTTTGATTTTATCAAAGTTTGTGACATTGTCACTTATTGGAACTGAATTGATTGGTTTTGGACAAGGAAAATTCAACTTGTCAGATGAAGTCACAAAACCTTTCAACTTCTTTTCAAGTTCATCAATCTTGATTCTTGAATTCTCAGCTTCTTTTTCAAGCTGAGAAATTCGTTCAAGATGAGACTTGATTGCTTTTTCATTCTCATTCTTCATGTTTTCAAGAACAGATTTTTCATTTTCCAAAACTTTTAACTGTTCTTGAAATTTTGTCTCATTAGCTTTCAGATTTTTGTTCTCAAGTTTTATCCAGAAATCGTCATTTTCTGATGATTTCTGTTTGGTTTCAAAAACCTTAACATTTTCTTTCAAACCTTTGTTTTCAAATGTCAAACTGTTCAACCCATCCAACAGTTTGTCATTTTCAGCTTTCAATTTCTCACAATTTTCCTGCAAATTCAGAATCTGTTTAATATCAGCTTTCTTCTCGTCTTCCAACTTCTTGACTTTCGATGTCAAACTTTCCGCATCCTTCAAGAGTTTGTCATTCTCAGTCTTGAAGTTGTCACATTTGAAGCACACTGAAGCAGAAATTGAAGTTTCATACTTCACAGATTCTTCAACCTTTAGCACTTGATCTTTCTCTATCTTATAAGTACCTGCACCAAAGATCGTAACAAAATCAATAGGATTTTCATTATCATCAATATAGCAACCTCTTTTCATATCATTTATCAAATTTCTTTTTGCTGCCCAACAAACATTGATTCTTTTGTTTATTTCTTTTATCACATCTAAACTCAAATCTTCCAAATTCATTTTTATCTTATCCAATATCTCTCTCTTCTTTTCATACTTCTCATCATCATGTTCTTTAAGTTTTCTAATGAATTTATTCAGAGATATTTGTGAAAAATTATACTTTTCTCTCAAAATTTTCAAACAATCATCCCATTCAGCTGATAATCCGTTAGCAAACTTTGATATCTTATCAGCTTCGGTTATAGCTATTTGATTTTCCTTCAAATAGTCAATCAACCGATCAAAACGTTTCTCCAAAACATCCAATTTCTCATCTTTCTTACTCAGAAAACATTCGAAACATTTACTCCAAACCTCTTTGGGTAATTTCTGATAAGAACTACTAAAATATCCTCGATACCATTCATTCAATCTTTTAAGATCATTGTTTTCTTGCTCATCAAACCTCATTGCCATTTTTCCAACACAATCTTTTCAAACGAAATACCAAGTTCAAACTATATCCTCCTTCAAACGAAACAGTTTCAAACGGTAATGATCTTGTTCAAACGGAAGTTGGTTCAAACGGTCAAGCAAGTTCAAACGGACAGGGACAATTTCAAACTATACTTCAAATGATGATACTTTCAAATGGTTGATTAATCTTTCAAACGATCAGGACAATTTCAAACAATGGAAAGCAGTTTTAAACGGTATGCAGCTGTTTCAAACGGAAGGTTCAAACGGAAGTCCAGTTTCAAACGATGGGAACTGGTTTCAAACGATGGAACCTGATTTCAAACGAGCAGTTCAAACGGTCGAACATTTTCAAACGATAGAACCTGGTTCAAACGGTCAGTCACTGAAATCGTTCAAACGGTCACCTATTTTTAGTTAATTTTCACCATTTTCACTTCGAGTTTTGATCTAAAACTTTCAAGGCTTTGTCTATGTTCAAAAACACACAGTCTGTGAACTTTTGGTCCAATTTTGTCCGGTAAAACTCCCTGAACTGATGAAAGAAGGTGTAGAAATCAGAATTTGCTAGCGAAAACGAACTAAACGGTAAGAACTCTTCCTCCTGAGCTGAGCTCTGATACCAATTGTAGGATCGTGAGACGTCCTGATCAGTCGATCAGAAGAGCGCTCAGACCAAATCAGAGGCGGAATTCATTGATTTGGTCTTCGTTTAGCTTGGATTCACTATTAATTGTCTCTGGTATTGATTATAAAGCAAATACAGTCACGGAGACACTTCGATGGAGCTTCGTCGTCGGAAAACCAGAAAGTTACAACTGAAACCGTTTGAAGGCTATATATAGAGTTCTCTGACCGTTTGAAACATGCTTCAAACGGCCTCCCTTCAAACGGAAGGGTTTCAAACGGATGATACATTCAAACGACCACTTGTTCAAACGGTCAGCATCATTTCAAACGGACAGACTTCAAATCTCTTGATTTCTTGCTCAATTTGACCTGCAACGAACCCGAGACTCGACATAAGACGAAGACGACAGATGACTGCACCAACACATATTAGTCAAAACTCCTCTTTTATGAAACCCCCCTGCTAGCTGGGTTACACTAGACTATACGTCCACTATGTCTTATACCTTTGACATCAGAGGTCAAAAGTGCATACCTTTTACCATAGAATTCAGATTGTTATATATTCTTGGACTCACCTGAGGTGAGTAGGGTTTAATGCTGTTTAGTGGATATTTACCTTGGTATTATTCATGTACACATGTGTGACATAACCATAAGAAGTTAAGGTAGTACAAATTTCGAGGACGGAATTTTCATAACAGGGGGAGAATGTGACAACTGTCAGATTTGTATGCATCCGTACGTTTAATTAATATTGATTTATGCTTAATAACTGTGCTTAATTACAACTGTATATTTTATTGCTTACTGATTTCTGTTACATACATACACATGCATCACATTCATACTGTCACTCCATTTATTATACACAAACAATAGTGACAAACTTGATGCACAAAAGCACAGTTAGCATAGTGAGCGGATAACATAGTAAACATGCTGACAATGCCAGCACCTAGACAGACATATTTTTGAGGCCAGAATGAGCCAGGAATGGAATACTACACTAATAGGGAGTGTAGGGAGGTGAGGACCATAAAACTGTGTCACTAGGCGGTAGTTATAGTGACCGGAAGTGCCTAAAATATACTTAAAGTGCAGAATTCTGCACTAAATAAACAAAATTCAGCATTTAACAATGCTAGTAAAGTGCAAGAAACTTGGCAAAATAGCCCTAGACACTTTCCAAAGTGTTGGGAATTTAATGTGTTACTAAAAAATAATATAAAAGATACTTTAAAGCTTTACTTAACACTTTAACGGATCAATATCTAACCGAACAACCGGACTTTACCCGGAACATAAAAATATTGCCAAATACATTGTTTCTACTTTTCTGAGCTAGTTAGGGTCACCGAACACCCTAACACACTTTATATTAAATAACACATAACAACACCCTAACTAAACACTTACATCCTAACTAAATAAGTAACCAAGGATCACCACCCAACCCCTACCCCCCCCCCTCTACTTGACGGTCACCACAAGGGGTGACCCACTCCCATTTCCTTTGATTATTTTATTGATTTATGTTGGAAGATATGGAACATGTTGCATGATGGATAATAAGGATTATGGTTTATAAATATGTTTAGAGGATAACCATTCTCTCTCATTTCTAACACTTCAACAAACAACTCTCCTCTCCCTTCTTCTCCTAGTCACGGCCGCCACCACCTACCACCCTACAACCACCATCAAGTTTCATTCTAGCCATTTTACATACACACAAAGGTGCAAGGAGTCCTACAAACAAGCTTGGTGCACCCGAAAGTTCAAGGACCGCTCTTGTTTTCTTTTATCCACCACTTTTACGCCTTGTTTCTCCCCTAGCCTTGTGCTAGTAGTAAGTGTTCTAAAACATCATCTTGTTCTTGATTTTAGTGGTTAATAGATGGTTGAATGATGAAATGATAAGAAACACTAATGAACATAATCTAAAGTCTTGAACATAAAGTGATAAAGGGTGGATAAAGAGAAGATATATGGGTAAATCATGTAGATCTTGTGTTGTTATGATTATTACATGTTGTTTGTTAGTAGAAACAAGATGGATCATCATCTAGACATACTAGTTCATGTTTAAGAACATGAACTAGTAAGATGTAAAAGTTAGAAATATGAAAGATAATGAATCCATCCATACATGAACCTTGAACTTGAATAAATATAATTTTTCTTAAAAAATAAGATTCTAAACTTGTAGATCTAAAGATCTACAAGTGGTTTTTCGGAAGAACCAAGTGAAAAATCCTAGTTTTGTTAAAACCCGGATCTTGTATGAACTAAAAGTTTTTTTAGTAAGTAAACAAGTGTGTGAACACTTGTGTAACAAGAAAATTTAACAAATAAATATTTTTGAAAATCATGACTAAAAGTTGTTAAATTTCAAATTCTTTAAAAACAAAGTTTTTAAGAAACTAATCTTATTTTTAAAGATAACAAGACCTACTAAGCATGATAGTAACTTACTACATATTTTTACACACTTTCAAGTTCATGAGTTTATGATTTAGGCTTATTTTTATCAAGATTAGTGGTTAAAAATTGTATGTTGCTGCTTGATGGTTGTTGGAATGATTTTTACAAAAGAAAATGATATGCTAAAAAGCATGGACACCTCCATTTACAGGGGAAACTCTGGCGAAATTTTTCTAGAATTTCAACACTTAGAAATATCTTTCTAACAAGCGTTTACAAAATATATTTTTACTTGGTTTTGAAATTAAACTTCGCCATGATTTTTATTACAAAAATACCAAGTACCGGAGGTGGATTTTCGTAAATAAAATTTGTTAAATATATATTTAGAATATATATTTTATAATAAAACGCTTGTGTGATTATCTGATTATCTTATGAACTAGAGATATATTATTTTTAGGGTAAAAATAATATAACTTGTAGGTATCATGAAATTACGACTCCAAAATAATACCAACGCTCTCACAAAATAAATATTTAAGCTACGCAAGTATTGTTGCTTTACGACACGCTAAAACGTAACTTATGCATTTTTTTCGGAAAATACTCTCATACGTATATTTTTATAAAGTATTATTTTGGAAAATGTATGGAGTAAAATATGATATTTTTGGGAAAATATATATATTTTTTTAAATTTTTTAGACAAGTGATTAAAATATATTTTCTAAGTGGGACTTAAAATATATTTTTCGGAATTATAAAGCATACATGTATGAATACCCCATCCTTGGGAAGGAAAATACGAAGTTAAAATACTTAAGAAATATTAATACAGAGATACTGCATAAACAATTAATCCAAAACTAAATATAATTACTATAACTTGGAATAATAACAGAAACGTAACCCAAAGACGCAAATACTAAGACAAAGCACGACCCGTTCGTCTAATAGACGTTAGTACAGTGTAGGTAGTCGTGTTGGCTGAAGGGACTTGGGTTACACATACTGAAGACGCAAATCTGTGAGTTCATGTCCCCCTTTTCTCTTAACTGTTTTCAGTTTTATAACTTCGGGGGTGAAATACATGTTACAATTATTTTTGACATTTTTATACATGGTATGGTTAGCTTAAGGAGGGTTGGGACGTTCAGATCATGTGAGTGGGTAGGTAAAACTTAAGGCCATTAATCCTCGTTGTAGGACCGAGGGACATTAGTGATAGATCTATTTGGGTGTAGTGAGCCCCACTCCTGAGTCCGCCGAGTGGACCATGTGGTGACTAAGTGCCCGACGCACAAATCTGCTAGGTTTGAGTCTTCCTGCATCACTTCACACATATCATTGGCCTTGCAACCCAATGGTGTTCTCTTTTTCCTTAATTGCTACATACCAGGGACTTTTACATATAGACATACTTTAAAAAGGTTTATACATACTCACTTACACATGAACTCGCTCAACTTTTGTTGATTTTTCAACTTACATGTATTTCAGGAAAACTAAGGGATCTGGCAAGTGTCTGCATTTGTGTCAAGCTGCGTATTAAATAAAGACGTCATCCAGGGTAGTAGGTTCAGGAGGTGTAACCCTTACCTGGACAGGTTACATATCCTTAAACCATGTTTTATTTTCAAGTCTTTAATGTGTCATATGAACACGTTTTAATTCATGTTATGGTCGTATCTTGTTTTAAGTGTCGACATTTTAAAAATGATGTTGTATTGTATTTCTAAACCTTATTAATGGATGAACATCTCTTGTTTTATCATATAGTATTGTTATGATTGATTGTTATGGTATTAAGAAGTCACACCAAATAAACCCACGCTTCCGCAAAAGCCAGGGTGTGACAGTATCCTTGCTGACTCAAACTACTGGGTTGAGGGTAACGTCACCTTCAAAAGAGGTGCCTACTACAATAACTAAGATAATCTTTTAAAAAGTGCAAAAGTGCGGAAATAATCAAAGGTTACACTAAAGGCGAGTCGGATCCAAGTGATTCATCTTGTCTATCTTTTTTTACTTTTATTTTATTTTTCAGCATTTTAGTTAGTTTTATTTTTCTAGTTTAAAACCTTTTTTTTCTAACTTTTGATTTGATTAGACGTTGAGGATAAACCAGTACTAAGATCTCTTGTGTCCTTGGACGACCTCGGTATCTTACCAACACTATACTACGTCCATGATGGGTGTACTTGCCCATATGTGTGTTTAGTGTTAGTAAATATCGTGTTTTATAAATTTAAAACTTGGCTAAAAAGTGTAAAGGGCTTAAAATATACATCAAAAATATATTACACTACACGCACATCACTATCATGCCTTTGGGCCAACTAACACTTGATATTTGCTTCAAAGAAGGAAAAATGGAAAGGACCAAACATCTCACCTTTGTCGTAATCAACATGCCTTCTAGGTATGATGTTATCATAGGAAGGCCGGGGCAAAGTGAGTTTGGTATAGTTGTTTCAGTTGGTCAAGGTGTTGTCAAGTTTCCCACCGAAAGATGAATCGCAACCCTTCAACCTACCGAGGAAGCCTTCCTGGTTGAAGTGGAAAGTTCAAAAAACGAAGAAGAGGAGAAAGGTTAGGTCATCAACCCTAAATATCCCCAACTAAGGATAAGGGTAAACACCAACCTCACTGAAAGCACTCTCTCATATCTCAAGAAGCTGCTGATGCACAATATGGACATCTTTGCATGGTGTCCTGATGACATGACCGGTATCCCTCGAGATATTGCTGAACATGAGCTCAAGATCCCCCCAAATGTGACATCTATTATTCAGCAGAAAGGAGTTTAGCCCTAGATCGGAGCCTAGCAACATCCAAAGAGGTTGAAGGGTTGGTACAAGCTATCATACTCCGAGAGGTTAAGTATCACTCTTGGATAGCCAACCCCGTAATGGTAAAAAAAAAAAAAAAAAAAAAAACTGATGGATCATGGAGAATGTGCATCGATTTAAAAGATTTGAGCAAAGCTTGATGCTTATAAAGGCTACCACCAAATTCAAATGAAGAAAGAGGATGAAGAGAAGACAACCTTCCAAACTGAAAAATATATCTTTTTTTTTAACAAAAAATGCCTTTTGGCCTGAAGAATGCAGGGGCAACCTACCAACGGTTGGTGGACAAAGCATTTGCTGAGCAAATAGGCAAAAACATGGAAGCTTATGTGGATGACATAGTAATAAAGAGTAAAACTGAAGGCCAAATTCTCGATGATATATAAGAAACATTCCGGAATCTCAGGAAGATAAACATGAAGCTCAATCCTGTGAAATGCTCATTTGATTTTGAAGAAGGCTAGTTCTTGGGGCATATTGTGGGCAAGCAAAGCTTAAAGGCCAACCCCAACAAGGTTAAAGCTATCTTGGATATAAGATCCCCACAAAGCAAGAAGGAGGTTGAAAGCTTGAATGGTAGGCTGGCAGCCTTGAAGCGTTTCCCCTTCAAGCTGGCTGAAAAGTCCCTTCCTATTTTCAAACCCTCCAAGGGTGCACAAACAAGAAAGACTTACGGTGGACCGAGGAAGCTGAAGAAGCCTTTAACCAAATGAAGCAACACCTAGCTTCATTGCCAGACATCGCCGCTCCTGAAACCGGGGAACTAATCTCTGTCTACCTATCAGTTGCTGAGGAAGCAATCAGTGCAGTCCTGACCATCGAAAGAAATAAGGCTCTAGTACCTGTCTACTTCTTCAGTAAAACTTTAAAGTTGGCAGGGACCAAGTATCCCCCGTTGGAAAAACTTGCTCTTGCACTAGTTAAAACAGTCAGAAGGCTTCGAAGGTACTTTCAAGAACATCCTATACAAATGGTCACTAACCAACCAATTAAAAATGTGCTTGAAAACCTGAAACCTCCGGACGTTTAGTTAAGTGGGCAGTGGAACTAGGTGAACACAACATCACCTACGTTCCAAGAAAAGTTGTAAACGCCCAAATTTTGGCTGGTTTCATTTTGGAAATTCCAAAGGAAACAATAACAGAAGTTAACATAGCCTCCACTGAACCTTCTGACCTAGATACCTGGAAGTTCTTTACCAATGGAGCTTCCAGCATTGAAGGGTCAGGAGCAGGGTTAGTCCTGATCAATCCTAATGAATTGGAATTCACCTATCCTCTTCGGCTTGAATTTCAGACTACCAACAACGAAGCCGAATATGAGGCACTAATTGCATGACTCAAGCTAGCTAAAAGATGGATGTCAAAAGGCTTCAAGTCTTCATAAATTCTCTACTTGTTTCAATCCAAGTAAACGATAGCTACACAGCTAAAGAACCCGACATGAAGAAGTATCGTGAAAAAGCAAAGGAACTCATGGACACATTTGAATCATGCACCATCAAACAAGTCCCAAGATCACAAAACAAGAAAGCTGATGTACTAAGCAAGCTTCCATCACTTACCTTTGCTCATCAAATAAAAAGTGTTGGTTGAAGTATTGAAGAAATCACCCATTCAAGAACTCGAGGTACAAGATGTGATCACTGAAGACGGCCCAAGTTAGATAACCCCTTTGGTCAAATTCCTTACAAATGGTGAGCTCCCAAGTGATAAGGTAGAAGCTGAGAGGGTTCGGATCAAATCAAGACAATACGTGTTGCAAGGAGATATCATTTACTAAAAGGGATACCTTGCACCATTGCTTCGATGTGTTGGCCCAGAGCAAGGCCAGTACCTAATCAAGGAAGTTCATGAAGGGATATGTGGGGCTCATTACGGCCCAAGATCAGTGGTTTCCAAATTGATGAATTTCGTATATTTTTGGCCCACCATGCATCGAGATACGACTGAGCAGCTGAAAAAGTGTGAAGCTTATCAAATACACGCCCTAGTGCCCAAAAGCCCAAAGCATGACTTGGTTCCCATCTCATCGGCCTGGCCATTTCACAACTGGGGAATGGATATTGTCGGTCCATTTCCACTGGCCAAAGGAGGAGTCAAGTTCCTCCTAGTGGCCATAGACTACTTCACCAAGTGGCCATAGGTAAAGCTATTGGCAAAGATAACAAGAAAACAGGTCGTCGACTTCGTGTGGGAAAGCATCATCTGTCGGTTTAGGCTGCCTGGAGTGTTGGTCACTGATAATGGAAAGCAATTCGTTGAGAAGCCTTTTAGCTCCTGGTGTAAGGAGTTCCGAATAATACAAGTGTTCAGCTCAGTGTCCTACCCACAATCCAACGGCCAGGTTGAAAGAACAAACTGAAGCATTGTAGAAGGCATTAAAACTCGTTTGGGAAAGCATAACAACAACTAGCTCGAAGAACTCCCTAATGTGTTGTGGGCAATAAGAACAACCGAAAAAACAAGCCACATGAAAACTCCATACAGTCTGGTGTTTGGATCTGATGCTGTAATCTCGGCAGAGATAGGAGATACAACAAAAAGGACGTTCAACATTGATCTGGAATCAAACAAACAAGAGACGATGTTGAACCTAAAACTCCTAGAAGAATCCCAAGACCAAGCAGCCATACAAGAAGCGAAATATAAGCAAAAGATGGAATCTTACTACAATGCACGGGTAATATACGAACGATTCAAGCCTGGTGATCTTGTTCTTCAAAACAACGAGGCCAGCAAGAAAGAAAGCGAAGGAAAACTTTGCCCTAAGTGGGAAGGGTCGTACACCATCCTTGAAGCTCACAAAGGAGGATCCTACAAGCTGGCCGACCCACAAGGCAAAAAGCTTCCCCGGCGTTGGAATAGTAAAAACCTTAAAAGGTTCCACGTTTAGAAAAATGTGTTAGAAAAAGATAACAAAGTGTTGTTTTTGTTCCCTTTGTAACCCACACACTTTGATCAATGAACGATGAAGTTCTTGTTAAAACTTGTCTTTCTATCCTATAATCAGGTTGAGAACCTAGCAAAAAACTCCATGACAAGGGTCATGTAAGGGGATGAGCTCCCAGGCCACATCGCTCAATAGGTTCAAGGGTTGAATGGACCTATATAAGGGGTGAGTTCCTAAATCAATACAACTCCATGAGATTTAGAAAATTTTTCAAAAAATAAGTCTCATAGACAAGTTTGAACAGCCTACACCAACTGTTCCTTCAGCCTTAGAAATGGTTACGAAACAACATCAGACTAAGTAAAAGTCATAAATAGGATAAGTGTTATACCTTCTTGTTAAAAATATCACAAGGCTAAGTGACTGCAGCACTAAACCCTTTAAGGTATAAGTAACATAAGGAAAACACACCATCAACAAAGACAACAAAACCGACAAAAACACAAAGGAACATACAAAACAACAGGGCAAAGTACAACGAAATCTAAAAAGTTAAACATAGCATAAACATGATTCAAGTTAAAGTTCCAAGGGCCATACAAGGCCATAAACACAAAACATTGTTCAAGAGCCTCAAAAGCTTTAAGCAACAAGGGACCTAAACGATTCCCTTGAATAAAGATGTTCAAAACACATACACCATGTAACATTTTTTTAAGTGCTAAGATAGCTACGAATATATTGTTCAAGCATCAGAAAAAGACTTGGAGGCCCCAGCCTCAACAGTCTTAGCCTTCATGCCTTTTTTTGCCTTCTTCTTCTTCCTGCCTCCATCATCGCCAGCAACCTCGGAGCCCTCAATGCTTGCATCCAATGAACCCTCAGCAATATCTGAAAAGGTAACCTCACTATCTCCAGGGTGGGAACGCTTCTTAGATAAGGAACTTAGCACTTCAACACAAACAGCCTCATTAAGGCCAGAGGGTTTCAAGTCTTGCAACACAGAAATGGGTTTACCAAAGCAAGCAGAAACCTCACCAACATAAGGATAGGTTAGGCGCTCCATCTTGAGAACAACTTCCTTAAAAATGTTTGAGGCTTGAGGCTGATAGAAAGACGATTATTCTTGAGGGTGACCAGATTCATGAGCCTTGTAACCAGCAACAAAACCCAAGTGCTTGCCGTGATTGAGGAGCTTTGTGTAAACATCACCAAGAGCAGAATTGAACTCAGTTGAATGGAGAAGATAGGTAACCACCTGCTGAAACCCATATTCGATCAACCATT
The DNA here is from genome assembly GCF_002127325.2 of Helianthus annuus. Classification (NCBI taxonomy): domain Eukaryota; kingdom Viridiplantae; phylum Streptophyta; class Magnoliopsida; order Asterales; family Asteraceae; genus Helianthus; species Helianthus annuus. Next base: position 109,536,864 of record NC_035445.2, on the reverse strand, counting down.
GGTTGTCACTGTCACACCCCAACCGATGACGGAATCATCGGGGCGCGGCACTAGGCGAATCAGATTGCTCAAGAGAATCCATAACAACTATATTGCGATAATATTTATTACATTCGTTATCCCATACTAACAAATAATACACACATAAGTCATCACGGATTTCTTGTTCTCTCGAACGATTCAAATCCGACAACCTAGATTTTAGGTGAGTTTCTAGACTTCCTAGCTTGACTTGATGTAGTATGCGCTCTAAACCTGCAACATACGTTAAAACAACGTCAATACAAAAGTATTGGCGAGTATACAAGTTTTGATAGAGTAGCGTAAAAATAGTTTAAAAGTGTTGCGAATAACCAAATACATAAACGGGATACCTCAACATACATGCAGAAAGACAAATACTACCAGCTAAGTCACTCGAGCGAGTATAAGTCCTAACACATACGTAACTAGCATCACGTGTAAATATGCATAACAGTTATTCGCAAGTGATAAATAGATTGATTGAATAATTCATTTGATAAGTTCGATTTATTAGGAACGTATGTTACACCCAAAAATGCGATTAAAAGGGGTTCGAGTATACTCACAGTGCGTATTCGGCAAGCTAACACAGCTTGGTTGGATTGGCGGAAAAGTGCTTGAGATTACCCTGATTACAGATCGATTGCGTGAGCGTTGGATAGTGCGTTAAATGGCAGCGAGCGAACTAAGAAGTGGATGACAATCTGATCGGATGCCGGTCCGTTCGGACGGGCTGCAGTCCGGTCGGCTGGGCTGCCCGATCGGCTGGCCTGTCCGGTCGGTTGGCCTGTCCGATCGGCTGGACTGTCTGGTCGGCTGGCCTGTCCGATCGGCTGGGCTGTCCGATCGGCTGGCCTGTCCGGTCGGCTGGGCTGTCCGATCGACCGGTCTGTCCTGTCGGCTGGGCTGTCCGATCGGCTGGCCTGTCGGGTCGGCTGGCCTGTCCGATCGGCTGGCCTGTCCGATTGGTCAGCCTGTCCAGCTGTAATTGACAAGTTTGAAGGTTTTTTTCAGTGGTTTTGGTCGAGACGGCGTGCTTTCGTGCTAAACAACCGAAGTTCCATCAGGTCCGCCTTGTTCAACAGGCCGGGAACCACCCCGTTCCATCAGATTTGGTCGTTCTTAATAGAAGTACAAGATTTAGGTTGAGTACTTACAAGGATCGTGAGAAATCGAGAGATGAAGGGGTTGGAGCGTCTGGTCGAACAGTAGCAGTCACATCAAGTGTTCTTGGTGTGACTGAGGGGTATTTATAAGCAAAGAGGAGGAGAGAAAGGTGAGTGTGGGCCGTCCGTTCGGTTGGCCCATCTGATCGGTTGGCCCATCCGATCGGCTGGCCTGTCCGATCAGATGGGCCAACCGATCGACCGGTCTGTCCTGTCGGCTGGGCTGTCCGATCGGCTGGCCTGTCGGGTCGGCTGGCCTGTCCGATCGGCTGGCCTGTCCGATTGGTCAGCCTGTCCAGCTGTAATTGACAAGTTTGAAGGTTTTTTTCAGTGGTTTTGGTCGAGACGGCGTGCTTTCGTGCTAAACAACCGAAGTTCCATCAGGTCCGCCTTGTTCAACAGGCCGGGAACCACCCCGTTCCATCAGATTTGGTCGTTCTTAATGGTTTTTCCCTTGTTTAACCCGAAATAACACGTTCTTTGATTAGGGACCGGATCTTGAACCAACACAACACTAAGAATGAGTAGGAGGTCGGAACAATCTCCGATTCCATCGGTTTTGGTGTGCCTTGAGTGTAAAAGTGTTGAAAGAAGGTTGGAAAACAATCTTTCAATCCTTTTAACCGTGAATGAGTGTAAGTTTATGCGAAAACAATGTTTAATCTTGTGGAAATGTTTCAGATCCGAGTTGTTCTTGGTGGGATGAGGCCAAAGCTTGAAGTTCATAAGAACTCCATGATGACATCATCCTAGAACACCCCAAATCCATTGATTTCACGATTAAACATTGAGATCCAAAGGTGAAAAAGATGAAGAAGTGCGCATAGATCATAGAAGTACAAGATTTAGGTTGAGTACTTACAAGGATCGTGAGAAATCGAGAGATGAAGGGGTTGGAGCGTCTGGTCGAACAGTAGCAGTCACATCAAGTGTTCTTGGTGTGACTGAGGGGTATTTATAAGCAAAGAGGAGGAGAGAAAGGTGAGTGTGGGCCGTCCGTTCGGTTGGCCCATCTGATCGGTTGGCCCATCCGATCGGCTGGCCTAGCCGTTCGGCTGGCCCATCCGGTCGGCCGGCCTAGCCGTTCGGCTGGCCCATCCGGTCGGATGACTGATCCATTCAGATGTCCTTCCATTTTATTCGTTAAACATCGTGATATTTTGGTTACACCGTTTCGTATAGATATATATGTATTTAATATATATTTAGTTATTCATAAGGGGCCGTATTTAATTAATCGGGTCTTCTTTCGAGTATGCGATCATCTTGTGACGCTTCACGATAATTGAGGAGGGTAGAATGGGTCCTCTCTCAATGTCATCGTGAACGTTAAATGTATTTTAAGTAATGAGTTGCACTGCGACACACCACGGCTTATCAAGGAGGGTAGAATTGGTCCTCACTCGACATCTTCGTGGTTGTCAGCAAGTACAATGTGATGTATAGCGATAAAGTATGCGAAAATACAGTGATTTAGCGATATACGCGTTATAGGTACATTATGATCTGAATCTCTGGTGCTAGGCGTAACGAGTATAGTGAGTAGTAACAATGCGCAGAAGTGCGGGTTGTTACAGTCTCCCCTGCTTTAGGAAATTTCGTCCCGAAATTAAACCACCAGTAGGGTTGCGAGAGTTGATTCGAATGAAAGTAGCGATTTAAAAGTGTCTAGATAGGCGAGCGATCGATAGAAATTCGACAAGCGTGAGGGTTGCGATAACCGGCGATAGCAGCAAATAGGGTGATTTACATGGCAAAAGATGATAACACACACCGAAAGCGATTAGAGAGCGTTTTAAATCTTTGAAAGGTAGATTAATTAGGAAAAACTTGCATATGAAAATCTTCTCACGGTGCGGCGTTCACTGTAGCGACGTTCACACCAGTGCTATGAGAAGGGTTTTGTTAGGTTACTAAAGATTCTTAAAGTGACTAAAACTCGTTTTACGAAATTTTCTCACCACACGGCGTTGACTTGAGTCGATTGTCACACTGGTGTCACAAGAAAATCTCGTGTTGTACAAAGGTTTTGATTAGTTTTCAGAAAAGGTTTCTAAGAAAAGATCAGTTCAAAATTTGTGTAAATAAAGTCTTTTCATTATACCAAAAATTTAAATTTTTAAGGTCGACCCCGCATGGCACTTTCCCACGAAAGTTCTACAATATGTATAAAACACTTATATATATAGGAAGTACCAGCGGCGTATCCACCATGTTTTATTCATATGGCTTCCGTCTCATGTGGCAGTGTCATCCGTGTCGACAAAGTACAGACAGAATTGCGATGCCTCGATCCAAACGAGAAGGGTTGGATTAAGTCTTGGAAGGGCGAACTGAGCGATGAAGTAGTTTTCGAACTCAGCTTAGCGATACAAATGAGGGCGAGAAGCGATAAGCGGTACACGATAATCGGTAACACAAACACCAAACACCAATCACCAAGCGTAGTAAATAAGAATGGCGGCGATAAGCGAAAAGCGATGGGCGACAGTCGATGTGTTGCAAGCGATGGAGACATGCGATTCGATTAGATTTAATGACACCACAATTTTAACTACTATTAACCCTTATGGCCTTTTTCCACGAAAGTTTGCTGATGTGGCTAAAACACCACCGTGTCTTAGCCCTATTAGTTTCGTCCCGTGAAGCGAGGTCATGAGTGCTAACATAACACAGACAACACAGATAACACAAATAGCGATGGCGATAAGCGACGAAAATATCGAAGTGATGAGATGATTGCGAGAAGCGTTATGGCGAAAAGCGACGAGTGGCGTGCGATACTCGTCAAGCGACTCACGTTACGCGATTCCCAGCAAGTGTTACACGGTAGAAGTAAGCGATAGAGCGATACAGGCGTAATAAGCGATGCATAACAAGTGACACACACACATAAGCGATTAAGCGAGAACACACCAAAAGCGATAGCGGTTCACACAACAAGCGATAACCAACGGTAGAGATTGCGAGATACGCATAATATGCAATTGAGATTTCGAGCCACATAACAAGCGTTTTGAGATTGTGAACACACAATAAACGATAGCGCAAGACACATAATAAATGATTGCGATTTGCGAGATAGATTCTAGCGATAATGCGATTTCGAGCGTGTTGGCTTACGAAGAGCCTAGCGATTACACGCTTTGGTTTGCGATTGTGATTGTTATGCCTTGCGATGTATAGTTTAGTGTGTCGAAAATAACCACCATAGCATAATAGGTCTACGTTCCAACTCCACACGGCACTTTCTTCACAAAACTTCGGTTGGCACAGCGAAACACCGTCATGTTTCAACCATACACCTCTGTTCCGTGGATAGGTGTCACACTTCGTCAGATATGGTTAAGACGCTTATATATAGGAAGTACCAACGGCGTATCCATCACGCTTAACCATGCCCTGAACGTTAAGGCATCAGTGAAACTCACTACGATCTCCGTGCACTAACCAAAATAATCCCGTGTGCACCTGTGATTAGTTTTATTCTTGCATGTTTATCATACCTTATCTCAAGAACGCATAGTAGGGGTAAAATATATTATATAGTACATAGTGCTAGCATATAGATTGTGTGCGAGTAAAAGAGAGAAATAGAATCCACATGCGTCGAGAGATAGAATAAGTTTCCACACATAAAAAGAAATTGACGGCGAAAAGTCGAATTATTACAACAACATTAGAAGTAAAATAACGTTGCTGTGGAGTGCTTCTGTGGAGACTGCGGTTGTTACTGAAATTGCTCAAGGTTGCGGTCCCGTGCGACAGTGTTGTGTAAGATGACCATACCAGTTGCAATTTGCGCAGTAGCGGCCGTTAGCTCCTGGTGGGTGATGATACGTACACGTGAAACACTGGGGATGAGTTCCGTTGTAGGTGCGCTTCAAGTAAACTAGAGCTGATTGGAGGGGTTCTGGTTGCGACAGCCCACTTGTTGAAGAGTCTGGACTCATGGTCTTTTGTTTACGGCTGGGCTGAGCTTCCTGAGATGATGCAGCGTCGTCGGCGGATTTGTCTGATGATTCGCTGGAGACATCGTCGGAGGAATCTTCAGAAGAAGCGTCGGTAGATTTGCTGGAAGAATCGTCAGAAGAATTGATGATGATTGCTTGATGAGCTTGTTTGACAGGATTCTTGGAAAAGAATCCGTCCAAGACTCGTTTGTCGTTAATCTCTGCGGCCAAACGGTAGGTTTCTTCGATGGTAGCAGGTCTTGCAGCTTCGACAAAATCACCCACACACTCAGGCAAGTCGCAGATGTACTTCGGGATGGCTTTTTCTGAAGTGTTGACTTGACTTGGGCAGATTACGCTAAGTTGTTTGAATCTTGCGGTGTAGCTAGCATTGTCACCTTCAACTTGCTTGATTTTACAGAATTCGTCCTCTAGCTTATGGATTTCATGGGGCGGGCAGTACTCTTCCTTCATGAGCTCTTTCAGCTCATTCTAAGAGAGAGCATAAGCCGCAGAGATCCCACGTTTGTTACGTTCGGCGGTCCACCATTCGAGTGCTCGCGATTGAAATACTCTGGTAGTGCAAGTAGTACGGAAACCATCGGGACACCCACTTTGACGAAGGGTAACTTCGATAGAATCGAACCACTGGAGTAGTTGAGACACACCTCCTTCACCCGTGAATTCCATCGGATTACAGGCTTTGAAGTGTTTGTAGGGGAAAGCAGATTGCGGCGCTTCTGTCTTGAAGTCTTCCGAGGTTCGAGAGTTGCTAAGAGAGTGCACCTGAGCGACAATTTGAGGAATGACTTTGGCCACTTCCTTGACCACAAGCGAGGCAATCCTCTTATCGGCGCTTCGTTTGGCTCTTCTCCTAGCAGTTCGTCTCGAGGTAGAGTTGTTGGAAGGCATCTAGACAGAGAGATATTTGGAGTGAGATTCGATCATAATGATTTTTGAGTTTGCGATGCGATTGAACGCGATCAAAACTTGTAGCGTGCAATATAATAGCTTTCACATAGGAGCCACATAGGAGACATGAGATTCCTAAGTTCTCACACAATGATTTGCTTGTATTTAGATATAGATAGTTGTAGTTTATACTTACCCACATATATATCGGTGTAGAATACGCGAGGACGCGATGAGAGGGAGAGAGCGAGAGCGTAAGCGAGTAATTAGACATTAGTTTTGTTGCGAACATTCGGTTTTCGTTTTAGATTGTGATGGTTGTGCGAGTTGTGCGTTTGGTAAAACAAGAAGCGAAAATTGGTAAATCGATAAAGCGCAAAGTCTTAAATCATAAACACATAGGCATAAATAGATTCCATGAAGCGTAAAATTGGCGATTCGTAAGCTAGAAAAGTAGACAGAGTGCCTCGGGTGTTTTAGGCGTCGACTCTCCAAGGTAACCCAACTATACCCAACAAGTTCATGCACGCGCATTGACCTAGAAGGCTTGTGCTTCCACTGGGATGCAGCTCATGGCATTCGTCTTCCTAGTCATCGTGTGGCTCGAGTCATCGTTATGGTCGAGTCCTTGGTGAGAGCTTTTCAAAAACCATTTTAGAGAGTGGAACGGTTTATTAAGATACGGGTTTCACCCCTGACTTAACAGCTTCGTCCCTAATTGTGGTTGTGCTCATCGAGTAAATCCGAGAGTTCCACTCTAATTTCGAAATGGAGACCTTTGTCGAGATATGGATGTCACTCCTAACTCAACGAAGGGTTCTCGTGCTAGAAAATGCGCTGAGTGAGCAATCTTATCAAGAGTTCTTGGTTTTTACACCTGGTCTCGACTAGATCACTCGGTTGTGATATGCGAGTATTTTCGAAAACATGTGTATTGTGTCAGCATTAGGAAAGGCTAAATAGTATTTCAGCCTTAGGAAAGGCTCCTTCGTGTGAGGCTGTAGTGCGCGGTGTTCACACAAAGTTGTAGTTTTTAGTACTTTGGATCGAGTATATCAAGGAGGCCCAATACAAACCCTACTGGGTTCGTACGAGTCGGCCCGTTGGTACTTAGACTCTAGACTAGGTCAATTTCTGAGACGTCGACCCGGACTAGGTCGAGTCTTGCCTAATTCCCTATAGTTATGGCTCTGATACCAATCTGTCACACCCCAACCGATGGCGGAATCATCGGGGCGCGGCACTAGGCGAATCAGATTGCTCAAGAGAATCCATAACAACTATATTGCGATAATATTTATTACATTCGTTATCCCATACTAACAAATAATAATACAATCACATAAGTCATCACAGATTTCTTGTTCTCTCGAACGATTCAAATCTGACAACCTAGATTTTAGGTGGGTTTCTAGACTTCCTAGCTTGACTTGATATAGTCTGCGATCTAAACCTGCAATATACGTTAAAACAACGTCAATACAAAAGTATTGGCGAGTATACAAGTTTTGATAGAGTAGCGTAAAAATAGTTTAAAAGTGCTGCGAATTTCCAAATACAAAAACGGGATACCTCAACATACATGCAGAAAGACAAATACTACTAACTAAGTCAATCGAGTTGCGATTGCGATTGCTATTCATCCTAACTAGACCCTGTCGGGTGCTATAGTACTATACTAGTTTAGGCGGGACCTCGCGAGTATAAGTCCTAACACATACGTAACTAGCATCACGTGTAAATATGCATAACAGTTATTCGCAAGTGATAAATAGATTGATTGAATAATTCATTTGATAAGTTCGATTTATTAGGAACGTATGTTACACCCAAAAATGCGATTAAAAGGGGTTCGAGTATACTCACAGTGCATATTCGGCAAGCTAACACAGCTTGGTTGGATTGGCGGAAAAGTGCTTGAGATTACCCTGATTACAGATTGATTGCGTGAGCGTTGGGTAGCGCGTTAAATGGCAGCGAGCGAACTAAGAAGTGGATGACAATCTGATCGGATGTCGGCCCGTTCGGCTGGGCTGCCCGATCGCTGGCCTGTCCGGTCGGCTGGCCTGTCCGGTCGGCTGGCCTGTCCGGTCGGCTGGCCGGGCTGTCCGGTCGGTTGGCCTGTCTGATCGGCTGGGCTGTCCGGTCGGCTGGCCTATCCGATCGGCTGGCCTGTCATATTGGTCGGCCTGTCCAGCTGTAATTGACAAGTTTGAAGGTTTTTTTTCAGCGGTTTTGGTCGAGACGGCGTGCTTTCATGCTAAACAACCGAAGTTCCATCAGGTCCGTCTTGTCCTACTGGTCAGGAACCACCCCGTTCCATCAGATTTGGTCGTTCTTGACGGTTTTTCCCTTGTTTAACCCAAAATCACACGTTCTTTGATTAGGGACCGGATCTTGAACCAACACAACACTAAGAATGAGTAGGAGGTCCGCACAATCTCCGATTCCATCGGTTTTGGTGTGCCTTGAGTGTAAAAGTGTTGAAAGAAGGTTGGAAAACCATCTTTTAATCCTTTTAACCATGAATGAGTGTAAGTTTATGTGAAAACATTATTTAATCTTGTGGAAATCTTTCAGGTCCGAGTTGTTCTTGGTGGGATGAGGCCAAAGCTTTAAGTTCATAAGAACTCCATGATGACATCATCCTAGAACACCCCAAATCCATTGATTTCATGGTTAAACGTTGAGATCCAAAGGTGAAAAAGATGAAGAAGTGCGCATAGATCATAGAAGTACAAGATTTAGGTTGAGGACTTACAAGAATCGTGAGAAATCAAGTGATGAAGGGGTTGGAGCGTCTGGTCGAACAGTAGCAGTCACATCAAGTGTTCTTGGTGTGACTGAGGGGTATTTATAAGCAAAGAGGAGGAGAGAAAGGTGAGTGTGGGTCGTCCGTTCGGTTGGCCCATCCGATCGGCTGGCCTAGCCGTTCGGCTGGCCCATCCATTCGGATGACGGATCCGTTCAGATGTCCTTCCGTTTTATTCGTTAAACATCGCGATATTTTAGTTACACCGTTTCGTATAGATATGTATGTATTTAATATATATTTAATTATTCATAAGGGGCCGTATGTACGTATTCATGTTATATATTTAATTATCCAAAGTTGCGATACATTAACCGGGTCTTGTTTCGAGTATGCGATCATCTTGCGACGCTTCACGATAATTGAGGAGGGTAGAATGGGTCCTCTGTCAATGTCATCGTGAACGTTAAATTTACTTTAAGTAATGAGTTGCACTGCGACACACCACGGCTTATCAAGGAGGGTAGAATTGGTCCTCACTCGACATCTTCGTGGTTATCAGCAAGTACAATGTGATGTGATAGCGATAAAGTATGCGAAATATGCGAAAATACAGCGATTTAGCGATATACGCGTTATAGGTACATTATGATCCGAATCTCTGGTGCTAGGCGTAACGAGTATAGCGAGTAGTAACAACGCACGGAAGTGCGGGTTGTTACAGTCACTGGTAGCTTGGGACAAGGAATCCTTCAAGCCTTCCTTCTCAACTGGAAAGGCCTTTTGTTGAACATTAAGAGCTTCTTTGTCAGCCTTCAACTGAAGCCTATCTGCTTCCATCCTCTTTTTCACATCGTTTAATTCAATTTCATGCCTCTTAGTCAGTTCTTGAACTTTCACCATCCAAGATTTTTCCTTCTCAGCAAAGTCCCCAATCACCTTCTTCATTGCTGCCATTGAAGCCTTTGTCTTCTCTCTTTTCTTCGAAAATTCCTCATATTCATGCATTCTTTTGCGAAAACGAGAGACTTCTTTAGGAAGCATAGCAGCCAAATTACAGACACCCAACAACATACGCGAAATCAGCACATCATCCTACATCGCTGAGTTGGAACTACGAACCATAGGAGGAGAAAAATGGTTCAACACGTCCTCATAGATACTGGAGGACTTGAAGTTGTCCCCAACCTTAACCTGCCAAATGGGGACATAAACATCCTCAACATCCCCCTCCCACCGGTTCTTCACCACTTCTCTCCGAAGAACCTCCAGCAACAAACACAACAGCCTTTTAACCACTTGACTTCCCTTTCTTCCCAGTCACAACTGACAACTCCTTTTTTCCTTCAACTTCAGTACCCTGATCCTCAGAAAATCCAATCTCATCGCTGAGATCAACATGCTCAATAGCAGATGATTGACCGAGACCCTTCAAGCTGCGAGATGAACGACGGGTCGAAGGCTTGGAAGAACTAACCTTAGTGAAGCCTTTAATGTTTGGAACATTCACATACTTCCCCCAGGAACCAACCTACCCTCAGCAGTCCTAGCAATGGAATCTTCCCCCTTAATTCCGTATCCCCAAGAACAACATCAGAAGTGTCATTTGACTTAATGAAATCCAAAGTAGACATAACTGCACACAAAAAATAAAAGGCCAGATAACATAAACATAAAAAAGACAAGGAATGGAAAAGCCAAAAAACATACCCAGACTCAGAGGGTTGAAGTTCGTTTAGAACAGCGTCTGGATGCCTCCACACCATCTTAAAAGGGATCTCTGACTCAGAGACCCAAAAGAACCGATATTTCCAGGACCCAAGGGTAGTGACTAGTGAAGAAATTAAAGACACGTCAATTTGGGACGTTTCAAACGTAAACCAGTCGCCAATTTTGGCCAAACAAAAAAACCGTCTAAACATTAACAAATTAGGATCATAACCTAGGGCACAGCATAAAACTTCAAAGTGAAGAACCCTAGAAACCCCTTGAGGATGCAATTGCCCAAAAGAAACACGATAATACTCAAGCACATTTAGAACAAACACAGAAAAAGGGTATCAAAGATTCGAAAACTCAAAGTGATGACAGTACAGAGCAATAGAACCGGTGGGACACTGATCAATGGGTTTATCACAACACGGGGCCACCGGATTAACGAAAGGATCAATACCCCATTGTTCACAGAAGGAATCAACTTCCTCCTATGTCAACTTAGAAAAAGTTTTACCCATGTCCTTCCTCGCACCCATCGTTGCAGGGGATGATCAAGGAAAATCAAGCAAAAAGTAAAAAGTGAAAAACTAATATGTGAACCGGAAAGAGAGAATGTGGGAATTCTGGTTGTGAGAAATGTTAAAGAAAAATGTTGATTAAACTTAAATGAGAAGCTAAAGGGATTATAAATTCAAAAAACAGTGGGTACAGTACATAGGGCAGACAACCGCCGCCTGAATAACTGTCAAAATATCAAATCAAACTGTCAAATCAAATTCAAAATAATACCACCCAAAAGCCTTGCAAAAGGTAAGCCTTGAAGCCCTGAAGCCTGATAGCTAATAAAAAATATTGCACAAAAGTCAGAAGCCTTTGAGCTTACACACAAACACCTCTGACTTGGGGGACTGATGACGTAGGTAGCTCAAGCTTAAGAAACTAACTTAAGTACAATATAGCTTAAAAGGTTGAAAGGTTAAAAGGGTTTAATCAACGACCCAGCTGTGGTGAACAGCAAAAAGCATGGGACAGGGTCACGTTCCATCACACTTTACATGTGACATCCTCACTCAGCCGCAAAAGAGAACATGTGGGACAAGGCACTCTTTTATCCGCAGGTTAAAGCCTTCAACCCTCGAAAACGGGCAACCTCCTCTCTGCATACTTGGGTCACTTAGTAAAAGGTTTCCTATTTGAGAATTGTCCTTCTCTATAAATGACCACACCTGGTCATCTAACAAGACATTCTGAAATCTGACTCTCTCTCTAGGATATGCACTTTGCATATTCTATTCTTCATATTCAATACAACTATCACATTGCATGCATAGAATCTGGGTTGAGTCACTCTTGGCCTTGAATTCTAAGCAATTGATAAAGAAGTGATCCAGCCCTACGTATTGCATACGTAGGGGGATTCGTAACCTGCGTTAGGCAAAACGAGACTCGTGAAGCCTTTTGCCTAACCAGTCTCTCCACTATTCTTGGTCTCATATTTGTTGTAGCAACAAAACTAAAACACAAGTCTCGTGTACGAAAAAAGAAAGTGATATAACTCATAACAACATATAAAAAAGTTATACTAACAAAACGCTAAAACTAAAAGACTAAATTTTATACTAACTAATGATGTTGTGATGCAATGAAGTTATAAAATTGAATTACAATATATATAACTTGTATAATATGCCGATAAATTAACGTTATCGGCTCAAATATTATACTAAAAGTTATGGAGTATATGAACTTCCCAATGAAGTGGATTAATTGGATAAGTGGGTGTCTTAAATCGGGTCGTGGGTCAATTTTAGTGTATGGTGCTCCGACAGGGGAATTCCCTTTCAAGCGGGGGTTAAGACAGGGTGATCCGCTGTCTCCGTCTCTTTTCATTATTGTCATGGAAATTGTTAATCTCTTCATGAAAAAGGCGGTTAGCATCGAGCTTTTCCATGGTCTAAAGCTCCCTAATAACGGTCCACTCACCTATGCTATCCGGACGATGTCCTCTTCATTGGAGAATGGTCAACCCATAACATTGTAAGCATTAATCGCTTCCTTCGATGTCTCTATCTAGTCACGGGGCTAACGGTCAACCATATGAAGTGTAGAGTGTTCGGAGCCCGGGTGGAGGAAGCGGAGGTTAATATGTTGGAGAATTGATTGCACTACGAAGCTGGGAAAGTTCCCTTTCACTTATCTCGGAATACCGATTGTGGCGAACATGAAATTAGCTAATAATTGCACGAGGTAGTGGTCAAGGTCTAACGTAAACTGTCGTTGTGGAAAGCAAAAACGTTGTCGTTTGCAGGGCGGGTTACATTGGCGAAATCGGTTTTACGAAGTTTGCCTTCATATTATCTCTCTTTTTTCTCTGCTCCAAAAGCTATTATAAAGAAAATTGAAGGGCTAAGGGGAGATTTCATTTGGGGAAAGAAAGGGCATACAAATAAGATGAGGTGGGTTCGATGGGAGCTTTTGACAAAAGCGAAATCTAGAGGGGGCCTTGGTATTGGGAAAATATATGAATTTAATGTTGCCATGATCTCTAAATGGTAGTGGTGGCTTCATGTCACACCCCGATTTGCAGCGGAAGGAAAAAAATGGGATGCAACAGACACCTCTGGTACAAGCACATTGTTTATAAAGACACTACATTTTATTTATTACCAAATGTTGATTACATACTACATGTATGTTACAACTGCGTGTTCCCATGAACCACATAAGTCTTCTAAGTCGCATGCGTCTATCTCAATATTTGCCAATAAACACGTCTTGAACCACATACACGGATCACATCACTCTCAAGTTACCTGAAATGCATGTTAGTTTTTAAAGAGGGTCAGCTAAACGCTGCTGGTGAGTTTCACTGTTTTAGTTTGTATTACATAAGTGTAATTATAGTTCAAATTTGGCACATTTAATTGAAGATATGTATATATACTCTGAGCCCACAAGTGAAGCGTTGACTGTCACCTCAACCACGTGGTCAACCACCACGACACTGCCCCTGTGTAGCTATAGCTAGTACCCCATAGCCTATGCTCAAACATGTACAATTGCGTATGTATCTCATGGCGTTCCTGGCTATCGCAATTGGGTTTGTCGGACCAATAGTACTATTTACACATTCACCGGCCTACGGTTAATCACTTGGGTCTGTGGGGACTTTTCATGTACTAGGGTTTACTCAGATAATTCACGTTATATCATGTATATATGTGCACGTATGAACGTATGTAACATGGATTTCACCCCATGTAAAACAGGAAAACAGTTTGAAAATGGGGAAGTAAAACTCACAGTGTATGTAGTAGTTTCACCCAGGATGTAAACAAGCAACTGGGTCAACTTCTAGAAGCATTTATGCAAATATGGACTTACGTCAGTATCTAAGTCGGTAACACGTATAACTTGAATTATGTCAAGAGTTTTCACTCTAGATTGAGCCTATACAATACTGGTATGGTGATGGAGGTCAGGGTAGTATTAGTTTTCAGTTTGGCTTCGGGGCACCGGTTCGCGTGCCAGGCAATGTCAGTAGTTTAACATGTTTGGACAATGGTACGGGAATACCAATAATGCGAACACGTTGTTATTTAAGAATGATTAATTTTTCATTAAGGGAGTTTGGGTGTTTGGGAAGTCTAGGTTGCCCAATTTTTAGTTTTCATTCTCGCCGTCGGGGATCCTCCCGAATGATGGTGGAACACACCCAGAGTGTCCCGCTTACCCTGGAACCTCCCAACATACTCCCGGTGTCCCAATTATAGTCAAGATAGGTTTTGGTCCGTTCCCAGTTTCGGTAGGTTCGTTGTCCTGTAAACTGCCGAATTTAATTAAAAGAAGCGTTTTAAAAGCTGAAAAATCCCATTTAATCTACATGTTTCATAAAATTCTGAGAATTTTTTTGTAGAGATCAGTAAAAATATATAGATTATGAAAAAAATAATTTGGGAATTTATTTCACCAATTTAACTTCTTAAATAAATCATTTGTAAAACAATATTTAACCAAAAACGTAACTCTGCTTATCATCCGATGTCCAAAAATTCCCAAAATATTCCAGGAACTTCCTTACATGTGCAGAAACTCCCTGTAAAAATTTAGAATTTTTCCGATTTCGTTTCAATGCGTTTCCGGCTACCGATAATTCGTAAAAACGCGGATTTTTAATCTGAATCAAAACCCATCCAATACTCTCCGAAACTTCCCAGAAACTTCCCCATATGTCCCTTAGTGTTCATGTAAATTTTGGTGATTTATTGACTTCGTTTGGTATTTTTTCTCGATTTGTTTTGATAAACAGTAAACAATTCACCGAAAATTGTAGACAATTCCAAAAATTCTAAAATTTTACGTGGACCTTCTTGTCAATACCTTACATCACCACACCAAATTTCAGCTCAATCCAATACCCACGGACCAAGTTATGGTCTAAACAATATTCTGCCTATGCTAGTTTCGAGTTTCGGGTGATATACCTAGTGATTCCTTCGAGTCCGAGTGTTTTTCTTGAGTCCAGAAGTATGTATGGACTATATTCAGTACCTATGCATCAAGTACAATCCAAATATGCTAGAACTTAGATCAATCAAGCCTTGATTAATTGTTTTTCGGTTAATCGAATAGTTATGCGATTTTTGTCAAATAAGTGTTGATTAGTGTATCAAAACCCAAACATTTGTAACCATGGTTGCCATATAACACCAGGGAACTCCCATGGTGTTCTTATTCAGCCCCAAAATATGTTTAAAACTTCAAAATTCATGGATTAAAAAGGGTTTTCATGGTCTAAACCATGTTTAAATCAAGAAACCAAGCCTAAACACTTAAAGATTTGAGTTAATACCTTGAATTTGTGGAAGTATAAGGTGAAATCAGCTTAGTGTTCTTGAGAGAAACCAGAATTTTGAGAATATTTTTATGTGAAAATGAAAGAAAAATGAAAGTAAAAACAATATAAAAAGGAAAAAAACATTAAAATACGGGGGGGGGGGGGGTGCCCCTACCCCACCCTCGCGTTGTCATGCTTCGTTTTACGTGTTAAAAGATGATGTTTATCTTCTTTTGAGTGTTTAGGTTCGTTTACGGGTCCCGGACGCGTTTGCGATTTGCGTGACGGACTCCGTTTTGCGCGTAATTAGTGTCAAAAGACTCGGTTTTAAAAATTATGTATAACCATCTTGAAATCCGAACCCAGTTACGTTTTAATCATAAAAGACTCGTATTAGAGTGGTTTAATTGTTTTTTAGCTTGATTATTCGTTCCTTGCACTTTTGATTGCCTTATGATATGCCTAAAACGAAGGCGTTTCCCTAAACGGGCAGCTGCTTCGATTTGCGTGCCCGATCTCTGACTGGCCTCAAACCTTATATCACAGTCTATGGCACACAATTAAGATGTTCCTGGAACTCGGAATCTTAAATAATGCTACGGATAACCTAATAATCAACGTCAAAGGTTTAGTGCGCTGTTAAACGGAAAGCTCTGGTTTAACACGTGTTAAAGTCTAAGGATACCAATTTCGAATCATGGGTCCTTATTAGTGTCATGTCATTCCTAACGTGTTCTCGGATTTATCGTAACCGTAATTTGTATCGTTCCATAAGTCGTGTAAGTAGTATGTATAATTAGGGTTCAAGCGGAATTAGGGTTTTGGGATTTAATTCATCGTAATTACTCAGGCATCACTACAAGCATTGTAATTCCAATCTATCCACTAATGTACTTATGTCATACTCCATAATCCATGTATTAGACCATTCGTATTCCCAAAGTCATCCAACCACACACAATTGCGTACTATTAAGTCTGTAACGCACTACATCAATTTAGGGGTTTCAGTGAACTTTTGTAGATAACATAATTACTGTTTTGCATTGTACATTCTATCAAGCATATATTAGCACATTTCCAGATTCAATTCCTCAGGAATCTAATTGTATGCACATCGTGTTCTGTCATCAATGACTAACAACAATTAGGATATACCGGAATTTCATAGCTGTCACAGTCTTCCCCGGTTAAAAGAATTTCGTCCTCAAAATTCATTTTATGTACTATTTGTACTTGCATAGAAAGCTCAATACTCAGGTTTGTAGCAGTCGTTAGACTGGCTAGTAATTACAGCTTTCTGTTTAGTTTTATCACAATACAGTGATTATATTTCTGATACGGAGTAGCTCTTTAATTTGTCCATCCACAATTCCTACAGTACCATCCCCTATTTTCGTTTGTTCAAGTATTCTACAGTAACAATGACCGAATGTAAGAGTTCTGATACATAGGGCTGAGAACACAAACGAAAAAGGCATTAAGTCGCCCCAGTTTGTCATAATGGCCATTAGGCACGTATGAGTGATAGTGAATCTTTAACCCGCACGAACCGTGTGACAAGATTGCATATCCGTCGGGGGATTATATAGCTATAAAACATGTGAATCTGTCGTATAGCAACCCGGGTTTGGGTTAAGTTCCTGAAGCTTGGATCATGTTTTATATTTCTAATATGTCTACATTGGTTTCTCTACCTATCCCTACCACCATAGGAAGGTGGGCAAAAAGGGAATTCATAATACGAATTCTTATGTAATTATTTCGAGATTTAGGGATGGCATAACTCCTACAACCCTCAGCAATTAGTAAGAACAAAATGTGTAATCGGTGTGGTTACCAATCGAGTAACATCACTAGTGGAAAGCTACCATGTCGTGTAGCCATACTATAACATGAGGTACTTCCGATTATCGTATCATGAGAATGAGGTCCTTAATTATTGAATCCAAATGAATATAGAAGCGATAACAATGTTGTGAAAAATGACTAGCCACTGATTCATTTAACACCAATTACACTAATCAACTTGATACAACTCGCTCCATAAGAGGTCTAGAGACTCCTTACCATTGCATCATACAGGAAATTTGGTTGGGAAGAGAAGAATAATTCTTCTTTCGCTAGATTTATTATGGACTGACTTATATACAGGCGAAATCTTTTCTGTATTAGTGAAAGGATTACTTATCATAAGTATGCTCCCAATCCCCCGACTCACTCCACTAGAGTCTTAATTATGGCACCATTGGGATAACTTTACGGTTGTAAAGAAGGAAATGATATGATAATGGTTCTCCCTTTTTGAAATTGACATAGTTCCCAAAAGTACGATTGAAAGATTCATCCGACCCTTCATCGAAATGACAAGGGTCAACACCTAGGTTTGTTATTCAGTTCTCAACTAAAATTAGTCAATGTACTTAGAGGATACTAATTCTGATTTACAACATGATTTCGAGGTTATCAATTTTCGAGGTTTGACTCCAGATTTCGTAAATAGACTTTATATACATACATAATGACATAGTGAATATTTGGATCGGACCTTCTTTTCCGCGAGGATGGAAAACTCCTAATAATATTGAATAGCAATGGTAGATAATATTCTCTAATGAAGCATCATTTAACACATAGAATCTCATAGGAATTACGATCAGGAGTATATGAATACGCAGATAAAATTGTAGGAACAGAAATCATGGTTTAACAGTATTTCCCTGAATGACTCAATTTAAATTAATCCTTCAGAAGGCATCGATATAGAGTACCGTACAAATCTTGGCGAACAAAGCCTAGATTACATCACTCACTACTGAATTATTCGAACAATTGATCGTAAGCATGAATTTCGCTACCACCCACCTATTCCGTTAGAAGGTCCTTGCTAGGACGAGAGATTTGTAAGACTCCATAGTTTACTAGGTAATTTTAGGAGAGAAAGAGATTCATTATTTTCTCGGGATCGGAAAAATCGTTAAACATAATATTTTGAGTGTGAGAGCAAGACATTCTGTTTTCGTTCCTGAATGGTCAAGCAGGACCAATAGATATTGTGATACAAAAAGCTTTATAGGAAGGCTCGAAGGAACAAGTATCGTATACGTGACGTCCGACACATTTCTCAGGAACATCTGATCACGTTGAAGATTCAAGACTCATTACACGAGAATTTACTAAGTATAGAAGAACTCGTACCATGACATAGTCCAAATAGAACTAAGAAGGCGTTAAGCTATGACAGGAGTCCTGGATACGGAAATGTTCCAGATATCGTCTCATTTCCTTACACAAGAAGTATCGATAACCATACTATATAGTAAGCTGGCCGGACTGCACAGAGTTGGTCGTGGACTTACAAGTTAAGAAGGAATCGTGGCGAATTAATAACGACGTCAAATGCCTCTCAACCTGAAAGTCATCGTATGGTTCCTATATTCGTAACTGAACACAAAATTGTGGTAACAGACCGTTTCTTTGACCAATGAATCACCCCAAAGAGTGAATTGTAACATACCTTTCCAAGTAGAGGTCAAAGGGTTGTTCAAACTTAAACAAAATTTAGTAATTCTTGTGAACAAAATCTAATGGGTATACGTGATAAAAAAATTGAATCCGAAAAAGAGGTTCGCCTTCCATCATTTTGTCTACCGAATACGAATCAAGGAGTACTTCACATGGTAGTACGTTGTATCGTCAACCCATCCACTCTCTCCTATTCATAAAGGATAGAATTTGTGTTGACCCGGCCTAAGCCGAACAGGTTCGAGGGTGATCTGAAAGCGACTCTATCTTGATAAACTAACAGAAGTTAATTAGAACCGCACCGTATTGTAATACCACTGACTTAAACAAGGAATTAGAGCATAAGAGAATTTAATTATGTATAGCAAGCACTGAGACCTCCAATTGCTTTAGTAGGTCAAGGAAAAGTGAAGTAATGAATCTGATCGAAACACCGTTGTAGTCCTTTTGTTTTCATAATTGAATCATGTTTCTCACAGTGGTAACTAACCAGGTGTATATTGGAATTGGGTCAGGAATAACCATTTAGAATTTAGAAGTAAGAATACAAAGATATGTGGTATGAAATAGAATGATAAGGGTTTCAGGAACATTACTAAAGTGTATTGCTTCCAAGAGTTACATAGATGGCAATGAATAAGTTAAAAATGTAGGAATAAAATTATAAATAGAAGTATTTCGACAGAACGGAATAATAATAGTTACTAGGAATATTGATAGTACTATTTCTCCCTAAAAGTTGCATGGGTTGCCATAGATAAGTTGAGTGATATCAAAACAACACGTCATCGACTCTCAGTTACTCGAACAACAAGCACTAATAGATCGTTACCGCCCTCGTACATTTAGGTTACCAGCAACAATACCGGTTACACACTCGCGCCACTTATGAGTTATGTTATTTCCAACCAATGAAAGTGGTTTAGAAACACCTATTCAAACGGATACGTCTAATCAACAACCGGGCGATGAAGATATAAGTTGTTTCCCTTTACGTAGGCATTTCAATACACTAAGGTTAGTCTTAGTGCTCCATGTCAGAGGGAGTAAATTTACAGTATTGTATAATTGACGATTTAGAAGTGTCGTCATATGTTCAATGCCAATCAATGAATCAAACAATTTTTTTGGCAATTTGTCAACGAGAGGACCACACACGTAATCATATCGGAATAATACCAAGGAACTAATACGCCCAAAGGATATTACACCAAATATTTACAGAATCAAGGGCAGAATATTGTCATATATCAACCAAGATTGACTCTCACTTGGAGTTATAACACAGGAGTCTACGTCCATCATAACAAGATGATGATAGGACCGACTCAGAGTTGTTAATGTACTAGATTACCCTCGACACCGAATGACGAACAGTCGATGAATTTGGTTTAGAATACAATGGTAAGAATTCGAGTTGGTAATGGGGATAAAATTCACCATCATTTATAGGTCAGGTTGAATTTCTTCAACATTACTTTGTTTCACCTACTCACTACTAACAGTGAGCATCCATGGTACGTTCGTTTTCGGATAGATATCGCACAAAAGATAGAACTAGGATTTTCGAACTCATAATATTATCGCGAACAAGAATAGGATAGCCATATCATACATACAGCTAATGTTATCAGATACCTCTTTCCTCTGATGCATCCTCAGCATCATCTCAGCACTACTTCGTTCAAATTCCACGTACCAATTTCACAATCACCTCCACCTGAGGACTAATTGCCACAAACTGCTTATCTACTCGGAGTTCTTTGGTTACATCACGACTTCCACCATTTCTAGAATCTACTCGATTCAGTTGTTAACGGAAGATTGCGATCGAGAACCATGGGAACGGAAGGAATAAGTGAACTCGTACACAAATGGAATTAAGAGTTGGGAGTCTATAGTTTCTGAAAAAGCACTAGTAAACAATCACCTGGATAGAGAATTTGTTGGTGCATGCATCTGTCGACTTCTTCTTGTATCGAGTCTTAGTCTTAGATTGTTAGATCAGGGCACGTTTTACGAGAAAATTGGAGAATGTATATAATTAGGGTGATGATTTCGCTCATAGGGTAGCTTGGGGTTTCGCTTATATGGACATATGGGGGTTTCGCTCATGTGTCATGTACATTGAAGCGAAATCTCAAGCACTATATAAAGGTGCTCATAAGCGAAATCACGTAACAATTGTGCAATTCCATATCGAAATGCTGCCGGTGTGAGATTTGGATGTAATCTGTCAGATATCAATACAAAAAGGTGTTAAAAGTGATTTGCTAGCTGTTTCTAAGTCAGATACTTGTTTTCCGCACCTGTATCTGATCAAAACTCCTCTGAACGACTCGTTTGGGTCGAAACATGATCCTACAAGTGGTATCAGAGCTTCAGGAGGAGGAGTTCTGCAGAAATTAGTTGGAATTCATCGAGATTTCTTACTTCTACACCTTCTTTCATCATTTCAGAGAGATTTACTGGTCAAAATTCGCTCAAAGTTTCACAGATCATAGATAATTGGATATTAACAAACCCTGGAAAGTTTGAGACCTAAATACGGACTAAAAATGGATCAAATTAACCTCCGATCAGGTTTCGCTCATATGGAATTTCTGTGATTTCGCTTATTGGAACAACTTGATTTCGCTCATAGCTGCACAAATCTTTGATTTCGCTCGTAATTACCATCAGATTTCGCTCTTGTGTCACAACATCAGAGATTTCGCTCATTTGAACATATTGATTTCGCTCCAAGGGTGCAGTTCTGAGTAATTTCGCTTTTGTGAACACCTGATTTCGCTTATAAGGTCATCCAGTGTCTTGATTTCGCTCATAAGGACAGATGTGTAAATTT
Source organism: Helianthus annuus (assembly GCF_002127325.2). Classification (NCBI taxonomy): domain Eukaryota; kingdom Viridiplantae; phylum Streptophyta; class Magnoliopsida; order Asterales; family Asteraceae; genus Helianthus; species Helianthus annuus. The sequence goes on along the minus strand of NC_035445.2, from coordinate 109,515,135 downwards.
TTAAAATCTGAAAATGGACTAGGAATTTTACAACGCATTCGCTACTCCGGTTACCCCGATCACTATTTCTCAGAACACAATGCTCGAAAACGAAACGGGAACAATACAAAAACCACCCAAACTCATGAACATAGAAGAATATAAGGGTTGGGAAGGTCGTTTCGATAATTGGGTCCAAGCTAACTACCTAGACGCTTTGGGAGTGTGTTGAAACGAAGTATGTGAGACCGTTAAATGATGATGAAGAGGAAGTTGCGATCAAAGTTATGAGTGCCGATGACAAGAAGAAATACAAAAATGAGAAAATGATGTTAAGTTGGCTACAACAAGTTGTGAAGGAAGATATTATGGTCTTGCTGCAACACAATGGGAGTTCGTATTCAATTTGGAAAGCGTTGCGATCAAAGATTGTTGGTAGTCAGGAGATGGTGAAGAATAAGAAGTCGCTTTTGAAAAAGGAGTTTGATTTGTTTAGAGGATTGAAGAATGAGAGTACAAGACAGATCATTGAAAGATATTGCAACTTGTTAGTGAACATGAAGAGGTTAAGCATCAACAAAGACAATGAAGAGTTGATTGAAAAACTTCCAGATGCGTTACCACATGAAACTTGGGAAACATATATGATGATGCTCAGGAACAAAAAGGGTTTTAGCACGTTAACCTTGAGCAAATTCATTGAGAAATTGGAAGCTCGGAAATGGAACAAAGAAAGATTGTTCGAATGAAAGATTTCGATGGTGAACAGGATATTGGGTTGTATTACAAAGCAGGAGTGAATGAGAAATCTACAAATTTATCTCCAAAAATAGAAACTGCTTACAATGCCAAGAATTCTTCTGGAAGTTCATCATCAGGATCAAACAGCAAAACAAGTTTCACATCATTTTCGTCTTTTGATCCAAACATTTCAGCAACAAAAAATGGGAGAAAACTTTAGTGTAATATTGTTTTAAATCTTGAAAATGATCAAGATTATTCTGAAGAAGTTGCTAAAAACCACATGTCTTTATTAGGAATGGTTTTAGAATCTTATAGTTGTTTTGTTGCAGGTCGTATTGGGAATCCAATGCTAACAAAGGAAGATTACGGCAAGATAGATGCTGAAGAGATGGAACTGATGGACATAAAATGGTGTTTGGCAATCGTGTTAAGGAGAGCTGAGAAATTCAAGCAGATCACGGGGAGAGATGATCTTCGTGAGGCTAATGTTTCTACTTTAGGTTTTGACAAATCTAAAGTCACTTGTTTTCGTTGCAGGGAGAAAGGTCACTTCAAGAGGGAGTGCACCAACCGCGAAGCAAGTGGAGCTCAAAATCCTTTCAACAACAACAATGATTACTACCGAAAAGCCATCTACCATCAAGTTGCTCAACAACCATCTCAACAGCATCAACACCAAGCACAAACTGCACATGGAAGAAGCATAATTGAAGATTCTGGAAAGAGAGCATGTGTGGTTAATCAGGATGAAAAGAAGTCATTTAACTGGGATAAATATGTCTCAACTGATGGAAAAGCTTGTTTGATCGATCAAGATGATGAAAAGTTACCCGAGGGTTTTAGCTGGGAGAATTTCTCTTGGGATAATTACTTTCCTGATCAAGCTACAGCTTGCACTGCTTTTGTTGCCAGAATTGAAGAAGAAAGTGATGATGATACTGAGTATTATGCTAGACAAATGGCAAAACATCTAAAGATGCTGGAAGAAAGCGACAGTGAAGATGAAAAAGCAAAGAAGAAAAAGAAAAAGGTAAAGACACCGGTTAGCAGTGATGATGAGACAGTACCGGTAGTGAGAAGAAAGGTGAAAGAAACTCCAAAGTTCGAGATTAATGAAGAAGCCATTGCAAAGAAGAGTCCAATAACTTGTGAAAATTGTGAAGCTGTAAAGAAACAGAGCAGTTCATTGATTCACAACATGAACAGATTGAAAGAATCATATGATGTGTTGAACAGAGCAATGAATATGTACAATGACACAAGTGAAGAGCAGGCTACAGCAATGAAAACACTTCAGGGAGCGTTCATGGTTAAGCAAAAAGTTGTGAACAATTATATTGAGAAGTGTGCTGCTCTTGAACAAAAACTGGAACTTCAGAGAATTAAAACTGAACGAGTTAATCGTTTGTTGAAAAGTTACTCATGTTCGTCTTATGTTATTGACAGGATTTATACGACAGTCGAAAGCTTAAAGGCATTTGAGAACAATGATGTAACTGAAGAAAAGAAAGTTTCAGAAGAAAAGATTGAAGAAAAGACTCCATTGAAAAAGACTAAAAAGAAGAAAGGCACTGTAGAGACGACATCTGGTAAGAAACAAGGTGTCAGTTACAACAAGTGTCCACCCCCTTTGGAAAATGGATATTTGGCTAGAAATCCAAATGATGAAAGAGACAAAAAGGCAACAAACTTACAATGGGAGTCGGAGTCGTCAGTCAATCTACCAGAAAGTATTGATGTCGTTTATACATCGTCTGACACTGATCAACAGTCTCAATTGATGAAGAAAGTCGTGGATCATGTGTTAGATAACGATGAGATAGAGGAGTCAAAGTTGGAGTCTAGTTCAGAGTCAAAGTCTGAGTCAAGCACTCCGGGTCAAACAGAAAAACAGGGCAAAATAGTTTATGACAAAGAATTTCTGTTATCAAAATCTAATTTGGATGATGAATCGTTTAAAGTTGCTTACACTTTGAATGATTCTGACAAATTATATTCTGATGAGGAATTTCCAACAAGAGATGTTAAAACTGAACTGATAAACAAGGCTTTCAAACTCACAGAAATTAATATTTCTGAAATAAAAGATTTACATCTTATTGAAAAACCTAAAAAATACACCTCAAGAGTACAACAAAGATTCAACAAGAAAAAGGGTTACAGTTCTGGTTCAGGTTTTCAAAAGAAATCTAACCATAACGATAATTTCAAAAAGAAAGGTCTGGGTTTTACTCCAACAGAAAAACAGAAAAATGAAAAATATGTTCGTGATTTTAAATCCAAAATGACATTTGTTTCAGGTACGACAGCAGACGAAGAAGAAAAGAAAGATTTCTGGAGGCAGTCAAACAATGAGTTCCTTGCAAAGAAGCAAGATGAAATGAAGAAGATGGCTGAGCAGAAGAAAGATACGAGAATCTGTTTTCAATGCAACACTGTTGGACATATTGCCAGAGATTGTTTTAAGGCAATACAATCAAAACACGGAGTATCTCGTAAACTCAAAGAAAAAGTGGTTGAGTTTGAACCACCAGTTGATAAAACTAAATTGTTTAAAAATTCTATTTTTGAAATTGGTGAATGTTCAAACAAGTTTTACCAGAAGAAAGCTAAATCTGACAACCAGAAATGGGTTGTTAAGAAAGCTGTTGAAAGCTCTAGCAATGATTCTGATAGGTCAAAATCAGAGGAGCTATCTTCTAGCAATGAATCTGACTCCACAAAGTCAGATGAGCCACAGGATGTTTCAAAAGTGAAGATATTTTAAACGATGAAAAATCAGTTCCGATTGTGAATGATGAGGATTTTCCATCACTTCGGGCTGAAAATTATAAAAAGAAAATTGGTAAAGTTGAAATTTCTAACCTATTTTATAATGACAAACAGGACTTTGATGCTGAGAAGTTCTTTAACCCCAAAGTAAAACATATCTTTGGTAAGATGATTGATCGAAAAGTCAAAGGGGTTAAAGAATTTTATGAGAAGAAGAGGAAAGGTAAGAAACCGAGTGATGATGACTCGGTAACACCCAAGGCTGGTCAGGCTTGGGTGGATATTTTCTTCAACTAAAAACCTGACTTGCCGGAGCTCCCAGGTTGGTAAGCGAGGAGTAGGTATCGGCATCTTTCTTGAGAAATTGACTACGGTAATGTCAATCATGCAAACGGTAAAGAGGTTCGTTTGTGTTTTACTTGCAAGAGGTTAGGAGATTTGATTGTGCATGCTTGCATATGGTAAATCAAGGACATTAATTTGTACTTGCATTTTCCTACAAGTGATTGAGAGACAAGATGATGAACCACATCCCCGAACCTAGTATTGATATATCTACAAGTGGTTAAATCAATCAAACTTATTTTTCGGAAAAACCATTTTGATTAAAACAAACTTAAGTGTTTTGAAATCTAAATGGGAAAATAGTTTGTTGATAGGGGGAGTTCTGATTGTTTATGCCAAGTGAATGGAGAATTGATGCGATTTGATATCGGTTGTCAAGTTTTGTACAGTTTGTTTTACATTTCATGTTTCAAGTGGGTCAAGAGCTTAGAAAGTTTTCAAATTTCCTTAGAAATGTGTTTGCATTTTAGGGGGAGTAGAAAATTTAAATTTCAGAAAATCCAAAAACATTAGAAAATTTGAAAAAGCCAAAAACATGATAAAATCAAAAATGAGTTTTGTTGTGAAAAGAGGAAATGATAGTACATCAGTGGACTATCACAACATGCTAAAGAAATGAAAAGATAAAATGTGACAAACAATCTCACTGTGGATGTGTCAGTAGGTTTTTACACACTTAGTAAATTATGACGAGATATAAACCTAAAAAAACAAACTTGCTTATTCTGTGGGTTAACAAAACTTCTTGGATATATAGGTAACCCCTGAAATCTTGTTTGAAAGGTCCCTTATTCTGAGATACTAGGTCTTTATGCTCAGTGATATCTGGGGTATTATCCCGGGACTTCTGCTGTATGGAAGTACTGACCTAGTCCCCGGATAATGCTTTCCGCAAATGCTTGAAATATAGCATCACCCTCAGCAAGCTGATGAAACAATAAAATTGATAGTCGCTGCTATTGAAATCAAAAGATCCTCTAATGGGGACACACCGAAAAGTCAAAGCCATCATCTCTTTGCGTATACGGAAGTGTCGACCTGAGCTCTCACGGCCCTCGCATCTAACCTCTGACAGATATCATCTGTGGTATACTCACCTGTAAGACTGAATATTGGGATCTGGATACGGGAGTATATTCAAGTAGTGGGTCACACGGATAAGTTTAAGTGCTTAAGACATTAATATCATATCTCGGAACAATTGAACTTTGTGTGAAAATTTAAGTGGATCAATATACTGACAATCTAGGTAAATTGTTTAGAACTTAAATTGAAATGAAGCTTAACGGTGTTGGTGACATGTCTCATAAACTGATATGATCCTCTTACGCAAACTCACAAAAATATTGTCTGTAAATATTTCATTTCTGAATTTTCTTGATTCTACAAGTGGTGTCAGTTATTTTCTTTCAGAAAATCCAAAACGATTTTCGGTATGTTTTAGCATAAATTTTGAAAAATTCAAAAAGATTTTCGACGACTCATATTGAAAAACTGATTTTCAAAATTCCAAGTGCTAAACATGATGAACAGATGATTTGGGAGAGTGTGTTGTTTTGACAAGAAAAACGATATAGTTGCAAGTGGTTCATCAGAAATGAATTGATATATTTGTTTGAGATATTTTCAAATGGTGTATATATGCTTAAATGTTTATCATAAAACTTATGTTTGTGGTAGAGTGTTATGCAGGATGAGTTAATATTTGAGGGGGAGTACATGTTGATGATGATGAATTTAAAAATGTCAACATCTAAGAGAAGAAGTTTGTTGGTGATAAAAGAGAAAGAGATAAAGATAGAGAGAGAGAAGCCCAGAGACTGATCAAGACTGAAGAAGTGAAGACACAGCATTGTCATGACTCGATAGTCGACTCGTCAACATCTGAGGGGGAGTCTGTTGGTGCATGCATCTGTCGACTTCGTCTTGTATCGAGTCTTAGTCTTAGATTGTTAGATCAGGGCACGTTTTACGAGAAAATTGGAGAATGTATATAATTACGGTGATGATTTCGCTCATAGGGTAGCTTGGGGTTTCGCTTATATGGACATATGGGGGTTTCGCTCATGTGTCATGTACATTGGAGCGAAATCTCAAGCACTATATAAAGGTGCTCATAAGCGAAATCACGTAACAATTGTGCAATTCCATACCGAGATGCTGCCGGTGTGAGATTTGGATGTAATTTGTCAGATATCAATACAAAAAGGTGTTAAAAGTGATTTGCTAGCTGTTTCTAAGTCAGATACTTGTTTTCCGCACCTGTATCTGATCAAAACTCATCTGAACGACTCGTTCGGGTCGAAACACGATCCTACAGAATTCATTCCAGTCCTTCCGGCATCGAGTTACGATAATTACATCTCTGGTGTATGTACACTCCCGATCGTATATTACTTCGATATGTAGTTGTTGTTATGAAGAATGTAAAGCTAGAGATGGTAGAGTCGCGAACTCACAACTAGTTACTTCCCTATCGGAAGACATATGAAGGCCGTCCTCGCTATATGAGTTCTACAGTAGTGTATGTTATCTGTAGGAATGTGGAATGGACTGTAGCACATATGTTTTTATTGAACCTGCCTATCTCTTAAGGCATACCAATCAATTCGCTAGTCTCAAAATGCCAACTCATAAAAAAAAACAGTTACCAAGTAACAAAAATGCAAATATACACATAGTTTCACGTTGGCGCACGTATGTATAATTTCACATAAATTAAGTGTGCTTACTATTACCGCGATTTTCCCAACACTTCCTCGTACAAAAAAGTCTGTTATTACGTTCCGGACCATAATAACCCACTTGTCCTACGAGACTATCCTGGTACTCACTTGTAGAACAAATTACAGAGTTCGTTAACTATTCTCTACTATGAATCATTTCACACTTATGTCCACTAAGGTTTGAGGTTGTAGTTTTAGTCTAGGTCTCCTTAAAAGCATCCTAGTTCTCTATAACCAATGGCTCTGATACCATCTTCTGTCACACCCCGATTTGCAGCGGAAAGAAAAACATGGGATGCAACAGACACCTCTGGTACAAGCACATTGTTTATAAAGACACTACATTTTATTTATTACCAAATGTTGATTACATACTACATGTATGTTACAACTGCGTGTTCCTATGAACCACATAAGTCTTCTAAGTCGCATGCGTCTATCTCAATATTTGCCAATAAACACATCTTGAACCACATACACGGATCACATCAGTCTCAAGTTACCTGAAACGCATGTTAGTTTTTAAAGAGGGTCAGCTAAACGCTGCTGGTGAGTTTCACTGTTTTAGTTTGTATTACATAAGTGTAATTATAGTTCAAATTTGGCACATTTAATTAATATATGTATATATACTCTAAGCCCACAAGTGAAGCCTTGACTGTCACCTCAACCACGTGGTCAACCACCACGACACTGCCCCTGTGTAGCTATGGCTAGTACCCCATAGCCTATGCTCAAACATGTACAATTGCATATGTATCTCATGGCGTTCCTGGCCATCGCAATTGGGTTTGTCGGACTAATAGTATTATTTACACATTCACCGGCCTACGGTTAATCACTTGGGTCTGTGGGGACTTTTCATGTACTAGGGTTTACTCAGATAATTCACGTTATATCATGTATATATGTGCACGTATGAACGTATGTAACATGCATTTCACCCCATGTAAAACAGGAAAACAGTTTGAAAATGGGGAAGTAAAACTCACAGTGTATGCGGTAGTTTCACCCAGGATGTAAACAAGCAACTGGGTCAACTTCTAGAAGCATTTATGCAAATATGGACTTACGTCAGTATCTAAGTCAGTAACACGTATAACTTGAATTCTGTCAAGAGTTTTCACTCTAGATTGAGCCTATACAATATTGGTATGGTGATGGAGGTCAGGGTAGTGTTAGTTTTCAGTTTGGCTTCCGGGCACCGGTTCGCGTGCCAGGCAATGTCAGTAGTTTAACATGTTTGGACAATGGTACGGGAATACCAATAATGCCAACACATTGTTATTTAAGAATGATTAATTTTTCATTAAGGGAGTTTGGGTGTTTGGGAAGTCTAGGTTGCCCAATTTTTAGTTTTCATTCTCGCCGTCGGGGATCCTCCCGAATGATGGTGGAACAGACCCAGAGTGTCCCGCTTACCCTGGAACCTCCCAACATACTCCCGGTGTCCCAATTATAGTCAAGATAGGTTTTGGTCCGTTCCGAGTTTCGACAGGTTCGTTGTCCTGTAAACTGCCGAATTGAATTAAAAGAAGCGTTTTAAAAGCTGAAAAATCCCATTTAATCTACATGTTTCATAAAATTCTGAGAATTTTTTTGTAGAGATCAGTAAAAATATATAGATTATGAAAAAAATAATTTGGGAATTTATTTCGCCAATTTAACTTCTTAAATAAATCATTTGTAAAACAATATTTAACCAAAAATTCCCCTTTGTTTATCATCCGATGTCCAAAAATTCCCAAAATATTCCAGGAACTTCCTTACATGTGCAGAAACTCCCTTTAAAAATTGGAATTTTTCCGATTTCGTTTCAGTGCGTTTCCGGCTACCGATAATTCGTAAAAACGCGGATTTCTAATCTGAATCAAAACCCATCCAATACTCTCTGAAACTTCCCAGAAACTTCCCCATATGTCCCTTAGTGTTCATGTAAATTTTGGTGATTTATTGACTTCGTTTGGTATTTTTTCTGGATTTGTTTTGATAAACAGTAAACAATTCACCGAAAATTGTAGACAATTCCAAAAATTCTAAAATTTTACGTGGACCTTCTTGTCAATACCTTACATCACCACACCAAATTGCAGCTCAATCCAATACCCACGGACCAAGTTATGGTCTAAACAATATTCTGCCTATGCTAGTTTCGAGTTTCGGGTGATATACCTAGCGATTCCTTCGAGTCCGAGTGTTTTTCTTGAGTCCAGAAGTATGTATGGACTATATTCAGTACCTATACGTCAAGTACAATCCAAATATGCTAGAACTTAGATCAATCAAGCCTTGATTCATTGTTTTTCGGTTAATCGAATAGTTATGTGATTTTTGTCGAATAAGTGTTGATTAGTGTATCAAAACCCAAAGATTTGTAACCATGGTTGCCATATAACACCAGGGAACTCCCATGGTGTTCTTATTCAGCCCCAAAATATGTTTAAAACTTCAAAATTCATGGATTAAAAAGGGTTTTCATGGCATAAACCATGTTTAAATCAAGAAACCAAGCCTAAACACTTAAAGATTTGAGTTAATACCTTGAATTTGTGGAAGTATAAAGTGAAATTAGCTGAGTGTTCTTGAGAGAAACCAGAATTTTGAGAATATTTTTATGTGAAAATGAAAGAAAAATGAAAGTAAAAACAATATAAAAAGGAAAAAAAACATTAAAATAAGGGGGGTGCCCCTACCCCACCCTCGCGTTGTCATGCTTCATTTTACGTGTTAAAAGATGATGTTTATCTTCTGTTGAGTGTTTAGGTTCGTTTACGGGTCCCGGACGCGTTCGCGATTTGCGTTACGGACTCCGTTTTGCGCGTAATTAGTGTCAAAAGACTCGGTTTTAAAAATTATGTATAACCATCTTGAAATCCGAACCTAGTTACGTTTTAATCATAAAAGATCGTATTAGAGTGGTTTAATTGTTTTTAAGCTTGATTATTCGTTCCTTGCACTTTTAATTGCCTTAAGTTATGCCTAAAACGAAGGTGTTTCCCTAACCAGGCAGCTGCTTCGATTTGCGTGCCCGATCTCTGACTGGCCTCAAACCTTATATCACAGTCTATGGCACACAATTAAGATGTTTCTGGAACTCGGAATCTTAAATAATGCTACGGATAACCTAATAATCAACATCAAAGGTTTAGTGTGCTGTTAAACGGAAAGCTCCGGTTTAACACGTGTTAAAGTCTAAGGATACTAATTTCACATCATGGGTCCTTATTAGTGTCATGTCATTCCTAACGTGTTCTCGGATTTATCATAACCGTAATTTGCATCATTCCGTAAGTCGTGTAAGTAGTATGTATAATTAGGGTTCAAGCGGAATTAGGGTTTGGGGATTTAATTCATCGTAATTACTCAGGCATCACTACAAGCATTATAATTCCAATCTATCCACTAACGTACTTATGTCATACTCTATAATCCATGTATTAGGCCATTCGTATTCCCAAACTCATCCAACCACACACAATTGCGTACTATTAAGTCTGTAACGCACTACATCAATTTAGGGTTTTCAGTGAGCTTTTGTACATAACATAATTACTGTTTTGCATTGTACATTCTATCAAGCATATATTAACACATTTCCAGATTCAATTCCTCAAGAATCTAATTGTATGCACATCGTGTTCTGTCATCAATGACTAACAACAATTAGGATATACCGGAATTTCACAGTTGTCACACTTCAGTTATTTATTCGATACATAAAAACAGGGTGGGTAAAAAACTTATTCCAGTTAAGGATTCAATACCGGGGGTTTGGAAAGACATATGAGCGGTGGATGGTGTGTTACAAAAGTTTGGAATCGATATAAGTCGGAAACTGAAGGTGGACATTGGAAATGGGACGAATGTTCGCTTCTACAAAGAAATTTGGATCATGGATAAGCCGCTGCAAGTGAGGTTCCCTGGCCTTTTCAATCTAGCAAAAAATAAGGATGGGTTGGTTGCGGATAATTTAGAAAAGGTGGACTCAAATTTGAGTTGGAAATGGGATTAGGTTAGAGGCCTAAACTCTAATCATGAATGAGTGCAACAGGGTCTTCTTTCGGCCCTACTGCAAAATGCAGATATTAATGAAAGCAAGACTGATGTGTGGTTTTCGAGCAATAACGAAGGGGTAAAATTCTCAATGAAAGAGGCGAGACTCGATCTTATGGCGGCTGGAGGTGATTCTGATATGGAGGAGCCTTTCATTTGGAATAATTCGGCTCCCCTCAAGTGTAATTATCTGTTATGGAGAGCTCTATTGGGTAAAGTGGCGGTGAAAAAATGTCTAAGCGATAGGGGGATAACTCTGCAGAATATTGATTGTGATAGATGTGGATACAACTTGGAGAACCTGGGTCACGTTTTCGTCAGTTGTTTATGGGTCCGAAGTGTTTGGTGGCAAATTGCGATCTGGATGCGCATCCCTCCTCCCATTGATATGAGCAACCTAAAGGACCTGGTGAAAATGCTGATGGGTAACCCAGGTTCAGCTAAGTAGAAAAAATCGTTAATACGGTTGTCTTAGCTACGGTCTGGCGGATCTAGAACGCAAAAATATGAAGGATTTTAAAGGGGTCTTTGTGCTTGTCCGAAGAACGATAGAGTTGATAAAAGAAGATGCCTTCTCTTTGATAAATCATCACTTGAGGCTGCCAAACATGGATTGTAGCAAGTGGGTTGAGTTTAATGTTGTGGACTTATTGTAATCTGTCTCTTTTTTCTTTCTGTCGTTTTTTCTCTTGTTTTTGTCTCAGTTTTCAGCCCTATAGTGGCTTTATTTATATATATAATAGTGTGTTGCCGTTCAAAAACGAAACTCAAAGTACCTAAATTCTTTAGTATAAACTAAAAAATATCAATTCAACCATAACTGGGAAGGAACTCCGAGTTACAACATTATCAACAATATGCACAAGGATGTGGCAAGTCACCATTGCCATCTGTAAACAAAAAAGATGTGTGAAACACATTGCACAATTCCAAAGATCAGCGGCGGAGCTTGACCAAAAGTTCTGTGGGGTGGAAAGTTTTGGGATACAATTTTTTTCCGTTTGCTATGTTTCAGGTTATACGTTCCGACCGGCTATTCAGGTCGGGTCAAACAATAATAAATCCAAATAAAACAAAATAATCTTCATTCATTCAAAGAACTCATTCTTGCACATAAAAAAAATTAAATATGAATCCTGAAGTTTCATTTATATGAAAACTAGTTTCAAACTTTATATAAATTCACTTCAAGTTTAGAAACAATTATAAAAATTTACTAATAGCCTCATTCTTTACATTTTTTTAACTCAATACAAAATAAGTATAAATTATTTCGACAATAAACATGGTAGGGACAAAGAATTTTTATGCAAAATAAGTGGCGAGGACGTATCTATATAATTTTAAAAATTTCGGATGAAAAATTGAAAAGACTACACTAACAACCGAAATATTAATGGAGATGGGTACACCCCTTTGCCTTTTAAAAGGTCCGCCCTTGCCAAAGAATAATAACTTATGATAGGAAAACCAAACCTTAGAAGCTTGTTTAAAACTACATAAAGTTTTCATAAGCAAGCATACATAATACGGCGAGTCAACCATGTCTAGAGTTGAGCCATGCAAAAATGAATATCTTATCGGTGACACAAGTAACTGATAAAATTAAACGAATAGTCATATGTTTAATAACTAGATCGAGTAAAGTCTCCGCATAAATAATTGTGTAAATTAGAAAAAAAAAAAAAGGCTCATTAGTTTTTTTTTTCAAACAACTCCTACATTCTCTAGGCAAAATACACCATAAGCTACATCATACAGTATTTGAATCATTCACCTTTGGATAGAAGGGAGACACCTTACCACCACACCATGTCTCTCGAAAACAGAAACAACTCACTAGTTAACCATCGGTCATCTAAGTTCTAGAATTTTTTTTAGTTCTACGATTTGCGAGTCATCTGTATTGTTGTTACGTTTACTGAAGCCCCTTTTATTCTTCCAGAACATATACGTCTCCACTTCATTTTAAATACATACAGAAATTTTAAAATGATGTATCTATGAGATTGTTTACGTAACATCACAGAATATATTTTTGCAACCAACCCAATATATTTTTTTATTAACACTTAAAGTTACAATGTGAAGCAAAGGTGAACTCTCATAAATGTATGAAGACCACTACCCAATATCATGGTGGTGCGAGATTTAGTTTATTATTTAATAAGCAATGTGATTGATTTTTTAATTACGTATAAATACACGTTGTTTGGGTTAGAAGTGAATTGTGGTTTGATATTATGCATTGTCTTGCAATTGAATTAACAATAAGTCAATATATAGTTTCACACCATCATGAGTGTTGTGTTCGAAAAAAATGACATGATTCGTAACAAAATCTATTGTGGTGGTGTGAATATGAATGGAAAGTATTATCCACATGCTACAGTTTACTAGGCGTTACTTTAAGTCTTTAACGTCATATAAGAAGGAGAGACATTCACACTGACCCGATGAAAAAGGTGTAATAGTGAATTATGTAAATGAGTGAGTTAATGTGTTGAATTTTAATTGGATGAGAAAAAAAAAACATTTAAACTTACATGCATCTTTCTCCGTGGTTGTGGTCACCCAAAAGACCCATTCACGCCTAGGCAGTTAGTTGTGTGCAAGGACCATCTGAATAAGTTGGAACCCCCACACCCCTTAGGCCATGTGTAGTCATAAAGCCCCTTGTGGGGCGTTATGCGACACGTGTCCTGCCACGTCACACGAGGGCTTTATGGGGCGTTATATCACTACAGCCCGTAGTCATAAAGCCCCTACCCATCATTACCTATTTAATAATTTTCAATATTATTAATTAATTATAAAAAAGCTTACTTGTTTGTGATTGGCCAAAGCTTTGAAAGGAATCTCCACAATGCCGTTATTATCATCGCGCCACCTCAAAATTTTTTGGCCATAACGCCCCTCGTTTCGGTGTTCCGACGCTATGCCGGCGCTATGGGGGGTTACACCGCCCCACTACGTATGCTCTTAACCATGCCACAGTCTAACAATAAATACAAACTAATATTAACAAAATATTTAACCAAAACACTAAATTTTATATTACCTAATTATTATGATGCACTGATGTTATAAAGTTGAATTTTAAAATATATATAACTGTCTTGCGATTAAATTAATAAAAGTCGTAATATTTTTTACACCATTCATAAGTCTTGTGTACGAAAAAAGAAAGTGACATAACTCATAACAACATATAAAAAAGTTATACTAACAAAACGTTAAAACTAAAACACAAAAAAAAATTATACTAACTAACGATGTTGTAATGCAATGAACTTATAAAATTGAATCACAATATATATAACTTGTATAATATGCCGATAGATTAACGTTGTCGGCTCAAATTTCTGGGGGCGGGGAACCGGGAATATGGAAGTCAAAACAGCGGACCGTATCTATTCTGTTTCTTACTCCTCTAAATAAAAATAATTTACTAGCCTTGAGAGCAAGGGAGGTTAGATGGTGTGCGGGGATGACTTCCGCACAGGGCCCGTGCTTTCGAGGTGCATATGTTTTAAAAAAAATATATAATATATACATGTTATTTTTTAAAAATAGTAAATCCATACCAATTTCAAGTAAGGGTTGTTTACAAATCATTTTTTATGGTTTAGATTTTAGCCCAGTAGGTTAATGTGAGCCCATTATTAATTGATAACGAAGTTTTAGATAATATAAATTGTGAAGAGTTGATCCACTAATTTGCTATTAAGAATGCAAGGAGAGCTGTACGAATCATTGGTTAGCTATTAGATTATTAGTTATTACGGTATGTAACTCATTCGAATACTATAATTTTCTCATTTTTCATAATTGCACTGTTTATCGAATACTACGATTTTGTCATTTTCGTAATTGCGTTGTTTATCGTTAAGGCAAAAGGGCATATTTTTCGGGCTCGAATAGGGTACATGGGTTCTTAGAGACACCACTGCTTGAGAGGTTGAATCTTAAATTTCAAAATTAAGTTGGTCGAGAATCAACAAGTTAAACGATTAATAAATTTCAAAATTAAGTTGATCGAGAATCAACAAGTTAAACGATTAAATATGGCAGGATTGACGGGTGCATTGAACCAGTTATAGCATTTGTAACATGTTGATTACGGATAATAATGGGAAAAATATTAAGAATCGGAGTCCTCGATTGTCGATTGTGTAATTGTGTTCATACGTGGTGGAAATCTTATTAGTCATTATTAGTCGGGCAAACATACATGTTAGGTAATTAGTTAGTTTGCTGGTTAGACTAAAATGTATCGAGCTGACGCCTTGTACACATAAACTACTCAAGGCATTAATCACCGATCCAAAGGTGGCGCTAGAGAGCATAACCGGAACCAACACAATGCTGGTAACAGTCGCGTTCGATACCTTTGGTTGTCTGGCCCCTATGGCGTCCGGTTTCTTGAAGCGGGTTCAAAAGGCAGCACTTGCGCATGCGACAGTGTCTGTAGGCCATAGCTATGTGTTTAGCCGAGTAGGATTTGCAATTCAAAAGGGGGTGACGGCGCAGCATGTTGCCCGTCTACCAACCCATGATTTGTAAGTTGATTCTTCTTTTTTAACCAAACAAACAATTACACCATCACACCCATTTTTGTTTTCTGTTTTACTGTTTAAGGGTTTAGTTAGTGAGAGTCTCCAGCCATACCTATGTGACAATCATTTTTTTCACTTTTTATTTAAACACTATACATAATTTTTTTTTAGTTTAAATTTACCCGCTCAGGTTTTCAAGTACAATTCATTCTATTTATAAACTTTTATGTGGTTTTATTACCCCCAAGGTATCAGGAATAAAAACTGAAAAAGTAAGTGGATTATTAGATTACTCATATCGATCTAACTGGATTAGTAGATTACTCTGTTAGCTAAGGATAAAGAATATAAAAATAATGTGTTTTCGGGTAAAATTTGTGTAAATATGTATATACGTTTTGAATAAACAAGTCGGGTGTAAGAATAAATAAATATATTTATTTATGGTCATCATTATCATTTATATTATTAAAAAAAATATTATTACTTATTAGATTAGTTCGTAATTATTTAATGAACATAATTATCCTTGCTACCTAATCAAGGGGTTCCTCTTGGTTTTATATATAGAGAGATAATTAAAGATGTTAAAGGTCTAACCACACGGAATGGGCATGGGTTTATGGCGTGGTGGCCTCTTCACGTCGGGCACTCCGACCCGCAAACGGCGTGGAGTTAGAGGCTGGGTATTCTCTACTGGAGTGGAAGAAATTGTTGTGGTGGCGTGGCACGACTTGGTTGGGTGTGGGTTATAGTCATTGCCCCCCCCCCCCCCCCCAATTGTTCTTTAAAAAACAAAGTTTACTTTCAAAAATATCTACTCCTCTTATTTAATCTAAACCTAGTCTACCATTTTATAGCTTCAAAATCTCTCAACTTTCATTTCATTTCTCACAAAACTCTCTCAACATTCATCTCATTTCTCTCTTTAAAATGGCATTGAATCCATGAAACGAAGAAGAGGATATTGCATTGTGTGAATCTTGGATCGCAACACTTACCAACAACGCGCCTTCCTTACCGCGCATCTGTTTTGGGAAGGATTTTCCAACAATTTTGGATGCATAGGGGTGAGGCCACCCGAACCATGGACGCACTTTGTTCATATAACAACCCTCGAAAATCACCCCTAAAACGCTCCGTAATCAAAGAACCAAACCCGTATAACATTATATTAATTGAAAAATCAAAAATTTAATAATTTAGTGTCGTCGCGACCCGCGACAGACGAAGGGGGTTCCTTCGCGGGGCGCGACAGAGTTTAGCTTGCTGGTCACCTATGCTGCCACGTGTCGGACACCCGTTAAGCCTACACTTGATGACTCACCCACCCTAAAATCTAGCTACAACCCTCGCGTGTCACACCCCAAAAACATCGTAGCGGAATATAAAACATAGTTAATGTTGGACATTTTAACTTAATTAAAATATAGATTTTAAAACATAAAGTCTTAAGGTACGTCACAACCACACCATAGTTAAGTTGTCTTGATCCTTATGGATCTTATTACATTGGTCCCAAATTGTCACATCCCAACCCGATGGCGGAAACATCGGGATGAGACGAACAAATCGCTCAAAAGCATCATAACACTATTGTGATAATATAATTTAAATCAAATTTCATAAATGACTAGAACCAATTACATTGTTTTAAATAAAGACAAATTGTAGCATCATAACATGATAGTATTTATTATTCAAATGAGTTTCTAAGTCCATCCTAATTTGATTTCTTCATCACTTCATCTAACAACCTGCAACATGTATTAAAATAACATCAACAAAAATGTTGGAGAGTATACTAGTTTGGTACATAGCATAATAGAATAAAATAGTTTAACGTGCTCATATCCAACATGAATAAATGATACAAATTAACAGTTATGCCGAAACGATGTTACTCTATATACTCAAACCCAAGAATACAACGCAATTAACATAGCCTATCCCAAGAGTTTTGTAACACCCCGAAAACGGGTTTGGTAATCAAACCACGTTAATACTAAAGGACGGGTAAAATACAGTTAGTGGTAAAACTTACCCGGTAAATTTTAGGATTTTAAATAAATAAATTTAATATTTATTAAAAGGATGGGAAATACTTTGAGAAAGCAAAGTGATGTGTGTAAAATGCAACATATAAATCACATCAATTAAGCCATAAAACTAACCCTTTTTAAGTACTAATGTTGGAAAAAGAGTGTTTTTGTCTTCCTTTTGTATTTTCAGGATGAAATGAGCTCAAAATCACAAAAGAAGCAAAAAGACAGCTAATTCTACCATAAATACAAGAAAAGGAACAAAAGTAGACTGCCCGGACCCTCAACGGCACCTCCCAAGGCAAAGAAGAAGGAACAGAGTCTGAACACGCCCCGTGTCCAGCGAACACGGGGGCGTGCCCAGGAAGCAGCAGAAAAGACAAACCAGTAGAAGCTTCCATTGCCCACCACGAGGCCGTGTCCAGCGAGCACGGGGGCATGGTGAAAGTACAGCAGGCGCATTAATTGTAATTCGCAATTACAATTAATGAAGTGAGAGAATGTCAGACGGGCACGGGGCCGTGTCCATCGGACACGGGGCCGTGTCCAGCCTTCTGTTCAGCCTATAAATAGAGGAGCTTGGCTTCATTCTCTCTCATCCCTTGGCACACCACCTCTCTCACACTTCATCCACCACCCACCACCACCATAACACCATCATCCACCACCATCATCCATTGTCCATCATAGAGTGTGTGAGTCGTCTCGGGATCCAAGATTGATCGTAAGAGTTCTTGACAATCAAGGCCATGTTTGCCTAAGTCTCTTACATCACTTGGTGAAGACAAGTGTTTAGTATAATACTTTTTATTTTTAATCTTTTGCACTTTTTATTTGGTTTTGTATTAATGACTTTAATAACTAGTTACTTATGTTGAAGGTGATCTTTCCTTATCGTTTGTCCGTGGTGTCTTGGCATTATTTTACTGTCTATATAAAATAAAAGATTTTCACCATTCATATCTCCACGGTCTATATGGAGGTATGTTGGCTACCTGGTCGGGGGTTAAGGGAACGGTTTGGTAAGGGTCTTGCCCTTGTTCAGCGTTTAGAGGTCCTGCTTGGGACCTGGGTCAAATTTAGTAGGATCTCCTTCAATGCCCATAGGTATTGGATGGCGGGGATCCAAACTCTTTGACCCCCTCATAAGTTAACTACTATTAATACTATAACCCGGCTATTTAGGACTGTATCCCTGCTGACTCAGACTACTTAGCCGAGGGTAACGTCACCGCCAGAAGCGGGGCCTACCACAATTTGCATTAATAACTTAATTCATTATCTTTCAATAATCCGACCCTTTAGGATTGTATCCTTGTTGACTCAAACTACTGGGTTGAGGGTAACGTCGCCTTCAAAAGAGGGGCCTACTACAATAACTAAGATAATCTCTTAAACAAGTGCAAAAGTGCGAAAATAATCAAAGGTTATACTAATACACGTGTCGGATCCAAGTGATTCATCTTGTCTATCTGTTTTTATTTTATTTTTATTTTCAGCATTTAGTTAGTTTTTTTTATTTTCTTAGTTTAAAACATTTTTCTAACCTTTTGATTTGATTAGACGTTGAGGATAAACCGGTATTAAAAGCTCTTGTGTCCTTGGACGACCTCGGTATCTTACCAACACTATACTACGTCCACGATGGGTGCACTTGCCCATATGTTTTTTTAGTGTTAGTAAATATCGTGTTTTATAAATTTAAAACTTGGCTAAAAGTGTAAAAAGGGGCTTAAATATACATCAAAAATATATCGCACCGACACACATCAAGTTTCTGGCGCCGATGCCGGGGACACAAGGATTTTAAGAAAGTTAGGAATCAA
This sequence comes from Helianthus annuus, assembly GCF_002127325.2. Classification (NCBI taxonomy): domain Eukaryota; kingdom Viridiplantae; phylum Streptophyta; class Magnoliopsida; order Asterales; family Asteraceae; genus Helianthus; species Helianthus annuus. Next base: position 109,496,089 of record NC_035445.2, on the reverse strand, counting down.
CGGCCTAATCATATTTTATTTTTCTTTAATTTTTTAGGATTTTTTCTTAGATTTTTAGCTTCTGCAGAGCTCAACACGGGGCCGTGCCCGCTGAACACACCCCGTGCTCAATCATTGGAACTGGCAATCCTGTTTTAATTCAGACAGTAGGCTGAACACGGGGCCGTGTCCACTCAACACGCCCCCGTGCCCAAGATTCAGTTGCTGAAAACAGAACCGTTAGATCCCGGCGGTTGGTAATTTCTGACACAAACATGAGTGATAGTAATTCTTTTTACTTTCGGCACTCTTATGGTTTGTGGTGTCGAATATGTGGAGGCGAACATGAGGAATTAAAATGTTTTTTCCTCACTTATAGGCCCCACTATATAGACCCACCGATTCCTTGTAACCTTAAGAGGGGCGAAAGTAAAAATAAGCACTATTTCTCCCTCGAATGCGCCCAGCCAGATATTCTAGGAGAAATGCTCCTTGACGAGTTATTTCAACTAGAAGAACTACTTCTCAATTGGTCAAAAGAACTTAGGAAGGATTTTTTAGATCCATCCCAAGATGATGACCATGAGGAAATGTTGGAACCGCATTCCGACAACCTCGTTGCTCCCGAAAATACCTTCTTACCTAGAAAAGACGCGGACGATAGTCGTCCCTGTGCCGATTGTGCCGTGAAGGACTCCCCATCGACTTCGTTCGATGCATACATAGACCTGAGCGATTCGGCATACACCTTCTTTAACGAGAGCCCGGGAAAGGGTTGGACTTGTCCACCTAGAATGAAAATAGGAATTACCCTCACCGACAACCTCTTGCGTTCTCGCCTTAGTATAGGACAATTAAGGTATCTTAGGCACTTTGGGGTTGTTCCAACAAGTCAAGAGCCACCCGATATCGATTAGCTCCTTAGTAAAGACAAAACTCCATAAAACAGCCTGCCGACACGGGGCCGTGCCCGGTCAACACGCCCCCGTGCTCACTCAGAAGATTCTCTGCTGATTCTGTCAGAATACGGACAAAATGTGTCAGGATTTTCTCTGCACACGGGGCCGTGTCCAGCGGACACGGGGCCGTGTCCAGTGTGCTGTCGTTTTCTTTAAATGCAGCCTGAATCCTGCTCATTTTTGACCACGTCACCAAGCAGAGATTCCTGGGATCTTCACATATACCATCCTAGGTAAGTGCTAAAAGAAGGTTCCTAAGGACCATCTTGTCTTTTCCACTTTTGTTCATTTCTCCTTCTTCCAAAAATTTTTCAAACCTTACCTCCATGGAAGCTTGGAAACCCATGATTCCAACCTTCTATGAAAGGTTTGTAGGAGCTTTTTCTACGGATTCTTGTCTAAAGTTAGTTCTATAACTTTGTTTTAAATTATCTGAGCTTAAAACACAATAAAAGTGTATTAAAATAATTTAAAAACCTGGAATCGATAGACAAAAGAATCCTGCAGACAGCTGAACACGGGGCCGTGCTCACCGAGCATGGGGCCGTGTTCGAGGTACTGTTTTGCAAAAGTTTAGTTATCTTCGGTTTATTTCGCAGAAAATGGCCAGCAGAAACAGCGGAACATCTTCAAGAAATAACCGAAATGGAAGGAGATCGTCCACGGCGGAGGATTCCCTAGTAAACTACGTTTACGCTTTGAGGGAAGCCATAGACGAAATGACGGGGGTAGAGGAAGCATTGGTGGACCGTATTAATCATCTGACGGTAGGTTTGGAGGGCTGCCTTCGAGAAGTAAACCTTCTGCACCAAAGGTTAAACCTTCTCGCTTCCCCGCCTTTGGTTCCAGTGATAACCCAAAGGGCGTGGAATGTAGTACCCGAGGTCATCATCCCAGCCGAATGGCACGCCATGCACCAAGTACCTCAACCAAGGGTGGTGCAAGGAGTCCCGGTGAGCGTTCCTCCTCGAGACACGGAAGAGAATGAAGCTACCTTCTACCTCCCAAGAGAGATAGAAGAATGGCTTTGAGTAACAACCGAGGAGTCATCGGCTAGGGAGTGTTACTACATCGGGAAGCTATTCCCGAAATTTTCCTAAATAAGTAGAACCCTTATGATAACCTTATGTATCCCTTAGTTATTTAGCTAACTTAATGTAATGTCTCTCTATTAGCAATGTTATGATGGTTTTTAAGATTGATGGTTGTTTTGAGAATAAAACACACTCATGGTGGTAATGGATGAAAAGGGGAACGAGAAAAAATGGAACCATGCACGAAGAACAGAGCAACCCGACAAAAATCTCCATCACAGAAGGCTCAACACGGGTCGTGCCCAACCAACACGGCCCCGTGCTGAGCCCCTGCAGAAAATCACCCAGTTCAGGTAACTGGACACGGGCCGTGTTCAGCGGACACGCCCCCGTGTCCAGGCTTCTGTTTCAATTCTGTAATTTTTGTTACTGGCACTTG